>NW_026062846.1:0-28751 GCF_023897955.1 Schistocerca gregaria | reverse complement strand
AGGCAGCACTCCATGTGAAGGCTGCACTCCATGTGAAGGCGGCATTCCATATGAATGGCTGCACTCCATGTGAAGGCTGCATTCCATGTGAAGGCTGCACTTCATGTGTAGGCTGCACTCCATGTGAATGCCTGCACTGCATACGAAGGCTGTACTCCATGCTGATGCTGCTGTAGTTGTGAAGGGTGCACCCCATGCGACTGATGCACTCCTTGCGAAAGCTACACTCCATGCCAATGTTGCACTCCATTTTGAAGGCTACACTCCATGTGAAGGCTTCACTCCATGTGAAGGCTGCACTCCATGTGAAGGCTGAAAACCATGCAAAGGCCACACTCCAAGCAAAGGCGGCTCTCTTTGCGAAGGCTGCACTCCATGAAAGGGCTCCACTCCTTGCGAATGCTGCACTCCTTGCGGATGCTGCACTCCTTGCGAATGCTGTACTCCTTGCAACGGCAGTACTCCTTGCAAAGGCTGCAATGCATGTGAAGGCTGCATTCCTTGCGAAGGCTGAACTCCTTGCAAAGGCTGCACTCCTTGCAAATTCTGCACTCCTCGCAAAGGCTCCACTCCTTGCAAAGGCTGCACTCCTTGTAAAGGAAAGCTCATCTTTTGAGGACAAGACACATTGTGGCTGCACTCCATGTGAAGGCTGCACTTCATGTGTAGGCTGCACTCCATGTGAATGCCTGCACTACATACGAAGGCTGTACCCCATGCGAATGCTGCTGTAGGTGTGAAGGCTGCACCCCATGCGACTGATGAAGTCCTTGCGAAGGCTACACCCCATGCCAATGTTGCACTCCATTGGGAAGGCTACACTCCATGTGAAGGCTTCACCCCATGTGAAGGCTGCACTCCATGTGAAGGCTGAAATCCATGCAAAGGCCACACTCCATGCAAAGGCGGCACTCCTTGCGAAGGCTGCACTCCATGCGAAGGCTCGACTCCTTGCGAATGCTGCACTCCTTGCGAATGCTGCACTCCTTGCGAAGGCTGTACTCCTTGCGAAGTCTGCAATGCATGTGAAGGCTGCATTCCTTGCGAAGGCTGCACTCATTGCAAATGCTGCACTCCTTGCAAAGGCTGCACTCCTTGCAAAGGCTCCACTCCTTGCAAAGGCTGCACTCCTTGTGAAGGAAAGCTCATCTTTTGAGGACAACACACCTTGTGGCTGCAGTCCATGTGAAGGCAGCACTCCATGCGAAGGCAGCACTCCATGTTAAGGCTGCACTCCATGTGAAGGCTGCATTCCATATGAATGGCTGCATTCCATGTGAAGGCTTCACTCCATGTGAAGGCTGCACTCCATGTGAAGGTTGAAATCCATGCAAAGGCCACGCTCCATGCAAAGGCGGCACTCTTTGTGAAGGCTGCACTCCATGCAAAGGCTGCACTCATTGCGAAGGCTCCACTCCATGCGAATGCTGTATTCCTTGCGAATGCTGCACTATTTGCGAAGGCTGTACTCCTTGCGAAGGCTGCAATGCATGTGAAGGCTGCATTCCTTGCGAAGGCTGCACTCCTTGCAAAGGCTGCACTCCTTGCAAAGGCTGCACTCCTTGTGAAGGAAAGCTCATATTTTGAGAACAACACACCTTGTGGCTGCAGTCCATGTGAAGGCAGCACTCCATGTGAAGGCAGCACTCCATGCGAAGGCAGCACTCCATGTGAAGGCTGCACTCATTGCGAAGGCTCCACTCCATACGAATGCTGTATTCCTTGCGAATGCTGCACTCCTTGCGAAGGCTGTACTCCTTGCGAAGGCTGCAATGCATTTGAAGGCTGCATTCCTTGCGAAGGCTGCACTCCTTGTGAAGGCTGCACTCCTTGCAAAGGCTGCACTCCTTGCAAAGGCTGCACTCCTTGTGAAGGAAGGCTCATATTTTGAGAACAACAAACCTTGTGGCTGCAGTCCATGTGAAGGCAGCACTCCATGCGAAGGCAGTACACCATGTGAAGGCTGCATTCCATATGAATGGCTGCACTCCATGTGAAGGCAGCACTTCATGTGTAGGCTGCACTCCATGTGAATGCCTGCACTACATATGAAGGCTGTACCCCATACAAATGCTGCTGTAGGTGTGAAGGCTGCACCCCATGCTACTGATGCACTCCTTGCGAAGGCTACACTCCATGCCAATGTTGCACTCCATTGCGAAGGCCACACTCCATATGAAGGCTTCACTCCATGTGAAGGCTGCACTCCATGTGAAGGCTGAAATCCATGCAAAGGCCACATTCCATGCGAAGGCTGCACTCCATGTGAAGGCCGCACTCCTTGCGAAGGCTCCACTCCTTGCGAATGCTGCACTCCTTGCGATGCTGCACTCCTTGCTAAGGCTCTACCCCTTGCGAAGGCTGCAATGCATGTGAAGGCTGCACTCCTTGCGAAGGCTCCACTCCTTGCGAATGCTGCACTCCTTGCGAATGCTGCACTCCTTGCAAAGGCTGTACTCCTTGCAAAGGCTGCAATGCATGTGAAGGCTGCATTCCTTGCAAAGGCTGCATTCCTTGCAAAGGCTGCACTCCTTGCAAAGGCTGCACTCCTAGCAAGGGCTCCACTCCTTGCAAAGGCTGCACTCCTTGTGAAGGAAAGCTCATCTTTTGAGGACAACACATTGTGGCTGCAGTCCATTTGAAGGCAACACTCCATGCGAAGGCAGCACTCCATGTGAAGGCTGCACTCCATGTGAAGGCTGCATTCCATTTGAATGGCTGCACTCCATGTGAAGGCTGCACTCCATGTGAAGGCTGCACTTCATATGTAGGCTGCACTCCGTGTGAATGCCTGCACTACATACGAAGGCTGTACCCCATGCAAATGCTGCTGTAGGTGTGAAGGCTGCACCCCATGCGAATGATGCACTCCTTGCGAAGGCTACACTCCATGCCAATGTTGCACTCCATTGCGAAGGCTACACTCCATGTGAAGGCTTCACTCCATGTGAAGGCTGCACTCCATGTGAAGGCTGAAATCCATGCAAAGGCCACACTCCATGCGAAGGCTGCACTCCATGCGAACGCCGCACTCCTTGCGAAGGCTCCACTCATTGCGAATGCTGCACTTCTTGCGAATGCTGCACTCCTTGCGAAGGCTGTACTCCTTGCGAAGGCTGCAATGCATGTGAAGCCTGCACTCCTTGCAAAGGCTCCACTCCTTGCGAATGCTGGACTCCTTGCGAATGCTGCACTCCTTGCAAAGGCTGTACTCCTTGCAAAGGCTGCAATGCATGTGAAGGCTGCATTCCTTGCGAAGGCTGCACTCCTTGCAAACGCTGCACTCCTTGCAAAGGCTGCTTTCCTTGCAAAGGCTCCACTCCTTGCAAAGGCTGCACTCCTTGTGAAGGAAAGCTCATCTTTTGAAGACAACACACCTTGTGGCTGCAGTACATGTGAAGGCAGCACTCCATGTGAAGGCTGAAAACCATGCAAAGGCCAACTCCATGCTAAGGCGGTACTCTTTGCGAAGGCTGCACTGCATGCAAAGGCTCCACTCCTTGCGAATGCTGCACTCCTTGCAAATGCTGCACTACTTGCGAATGTTGCACTCCTTGCGAAGGCTGTACTCCTTGCGAAGGCTGCAATGCATGTGAGGGCTGCACTACTTGCGAACGCTCCCCTCCTTGCGAATGCTGCACTCCTTGCGAATGCTGTACCCCTTGCAAAGGCTCTACTCCTTGCAAAGGCTGCAATGCATGTGAAGGCTGCATTCTTTGCGAAGGCTGCACTCCTTGTAAAGGCTGCACTACTTGCAATGGCTGCACTCCTTGCAAAGGCTCCACTTCTTGCAAAGGCTGCACTCCTTGAGAAGGTAAGCTCATCTTTTGAGGACAAGACACATTGTGGCTGCAGTCCATGTGAAGGCAGCACTCCATGCGAAGGCAGCACTCCATGTGAAGGCTGCACTTCATGTGAAGGCTGCATTCCATATGAATGGGTGCACTCCATGTGAAGGCTGCACTCCATGTCAAGGCTGCACTTCATGTGTAGGCTGCACTATATGTGAATGCCTGCACTACATACGAGGGCTGTACCCGATGCAAATGCTGCTGTAGGTGTGAAGGCAGCACCCCATGCGACTGATGCACTCCTTGCGAAGGCTACACTCCATGCCAATGTTGCACTCCATTGGGAAGGCTACACTCCATGTGAAGGCTTCACTCCATGTGAAGGCTGCACTCCATGCGAAGGCTGCACTCCATGAAAAGGCCGCACTCCTTGCGAAGGCTCCACTCCTTGCGAATGTTGCACTCCTTGCGAATGCTGCACTCCTTGCGAAGGTTGTACTCCTTGCGAAGGCTGCAATGCATGTGAAGGCTGCACTCCTTGCGAAGGCTCCACTCCTTGCGAATGCTGCACTCCTTGCGAATGCTGTACTCCTTGCGAAGGTTGTACTCCTTGCGAAGGCTGCAATGCATGTGAAGGCTCCACTCCTTGCAAAGGCTGCGCTCCTTGCAAAGGCTCCACTCCTTGCAAAGGCTGCATTCCTTGTGATGGAATGCTCATCTTTTGAAGACAACACATCTTGTGGCTGCAGTCCATGTGAAGTCAGCACTCCATGCGGAGGCAACACTTCATGTGAAGGCTGCACTCCATGTGAAAGCTGCATTCCATATGAATGGCTGCACTCCATGTGAAGGCTGCACTCCATGTGAAGGCTGCACTTCATGTGTAGGCTGCACTCCATGTGAATTTCCTGCACTACATACGAAGGCTGTACCCCATGTGAATGCTGCTGTAGGTGTGAAGGCAGCACCCCATGCGACTGATGCACTCCTTGCGAAGGCTACACTCCATGCCAATGTTGCACTCCATTGGGTAGGCTACACTCCATGTGAAGGCTTCACTCTATATGAAGGCTGCACTCCATGTGAAGGCTGAAATCCATGCAAAGGCCACACTCCATGCAAAGGCGGCACTCTTTGAGAATGCTGCAATCCATGCAAAGGCTGCACTCTTTGCGAAGGATCCACTCCTTGCGAATGCTGCACTCCTTGCGAATGCTGCACTCCTTGCGAAGGCTGTACTCCTTGCGAAGGCTGCAATGCATGTGAAGGCTGCACTCCTTGCGAAGGCGCCACTCCTTGCGAATGCTGCACTCCTTGCGAATGCTGCACTCCTTCCAAAGGCTGTACTCCTTGTGAAGGCTGCAATGCATGTGAAGGCTGCATTCCTTGTGAAGGCTGCACACCTTGCAAAGGCTGTACTCCTTGCAAAGGCTGCGCTCCTTGCAAAGGCTGCACTCCTTGCAAAGGCTCCACTCCTTGCAAAGGCTGCACTCCTTGTGAAGGAAAGCTCATCTTTTGAGGACAACACACCTTGTGGCTGCAGTCCATGTGAAGGCAGCACTCCATGCGAAGGCAGCACTCCATGTGAAGGCTGCACTCCATGTGAAGGCTGCATTCCATATGAATGGCTGCACTCCATGTGTAGGCTTCACTCTATGTGAAGGCTGCACTCCATGTGAAAGCTGAAATCCATGCAAAGGCCACACTCCATGCAAAGGCGGCACTCTTTGCGAAGGCTGCACTCCTTGCAAAGGCTGCACTCCTTGCAAAGGCTGCACTCCTTGTGAAGGAAAGCTCATATTTTGAGGACAACACACCTTGTGGCTGCAGTCCATGTGAAGGCAGCACTCCATGCGAAGGCAGCAATCCATGTGAAGGCTGCATTCCATATGAATGGCTGCACTCCATGTGAAGGCTGCACTCCGTGTGAAGGCTGCACTTCATGTGTAGGCTGCACTCCATGTGAATGCCTGCACTACATATGAAGGCTGTACCCCATGCAAATGCTTCTGCAGGTGTGAAGGCTGCACGCCATGCGACTGATGCACTCCTTGCGAAGGCTACACTCCATGTCAATGTTGCACGCCATTGTGAAGGCTACACTCCATATGAAGGCTTCACTCCATGTGGAGGCTGCACTCCATGTGAAGGCTGAAATCCATGCAAAGGCCACATTCCATGCGAAGGCTGCACTCCATGTGAAGGCTGCACTCCTTGCAAAGGCTCCACTCCTTGCGAATGCTGCACTCCTTGCGATGCTGCACTCCTTGTTAAGGCTGTACTCCTTGCGAACGCTGCAATGCATGTGAAGGCTGCACTCCTTGCGAAGGCTCCACTCCTTGCGAATGCTGCACTCCTTGCGAATGCTGCACTCCTTGCAAAGGCTGTACTCTTTGCAAAGGCTGTAATGCATGTGAAGGCTGCATTCCTTGCAAAGGCTGCACTCCTTGCAAAGGCTGCTTTCCTTGCAAAGGCTGCACTCCTTGCAAAGTCCCCACTCCTTGCAAAGGCTGCACTCCTTGTGAAGGAAAGCTCATCTTTTGAGGACAACACCTTGTGGCGGCAGTCCATTTGAAGGCAGCACTCCATGCGAAGGCAGCACTCCATGTGAAGGCTGCACTCCATGTGAAGGCTGCATTCCATATGAATGGCTGCACTCCATGTGAAGGCTGCACTCCATGTGAAGGCTGCACTTCATGTGTAGGCTGCACTCCGTGTGAATGCCTGCACTACATACGAAGGCTGTACCCCATGACAATGCTGCTGTAGGTGTGAAGGCTGCACCCCATGCGACTGATGCACTCCTTGCGAAGGCTACACTCCATGCCAATGTTGCACTCCATTGGGAAGGCTACTCTCCATGTGAAGGCTTCACTCCATGTGAAGGCTGCACTCCATGTGAAGGCTGAAATCCATGCAAAGGCCACACTCCATGCAAAGGCGGCACTCTTTGCGAAGGCTGCACTCCATGCGAAGGCTCCACTCCTTGCGAATGCTGCACTCCTCTCAAATGCTGCACTCTTTGCGAATGCTGTACTCCTTGCAAAGGCTGTATTCCTTGCAAAGGCTGCAATGCATGTCGAGGGTGCATTCCTTGCGAAGGCTGCACTCCTTGCAAAGGCTGCACTCCATGTGAAGGCGGCACTCTTTGCGAAGGCAGCACTCCATCCGAAGGCTCCACTCCTTGCGAATGCTGCACTCCTTGCGAAGGCTACACTCAATGCGAAGGCTGCAATGCATGTGAAGGCTGCATTCCTTGCGAAGGCTGCACACCTTGCGAAAGCTCGACTCCTTGCGAATGCTGCACTCCTTGCGAATGCTGCACTCCTTGTGAAGGCTGTACTCCTTGCGAAGTCTGCAATGCATGTGAAGGCTGCATTCCTTGCAAAGGCTGCACTCCTTGCAAAGGCTGCACTACTTGCAAAGGCTGCACTCCTTGCAAAGGCCCCACTCCTTGCAAAGGCTGCACTCCTTGTGAAGGAAAGCTCATCTTTTGAGGACAACACACCTTGTGGCTGCAGTCCATGTGAAGGCAGCACTCCATGCGAAGGCAGCACTCCATGTGAAGGCTGCACTCCATGTGAAGGCTGCATTCCATATGAATGGCTGCACTCCATGTGAAGGCTGCACTCAATGTAAAGGCTGCACTTCATGTGTAGGCTGCACTCCATGTGAATGCCTGCACTAGATATGAAGGCTGTACCCCATGCGAATGCTGCTGTAGGTGTGAAGGCTGCACCCCATGTGACTGATGCACTCCTTGCAAAGGCTACACTCCATGCCAATGTGTCACTCCATTGGGAAGGCTACACTCCATGTGAAGGCATCACTCCATGTGAAGGCTGCACTCCATGTGAAGGCTGAAATCCATGCAAAGGCCACACTCCATGCAAAGGCGGCACTCTTTGCGAAGGCTGCACTCCATGCAAAGGTTGCACTCCTTGCGAAGGCTCCACTCCATGCGAATGCTGCACTCTTTGCGAATGCTGCACTCCTTGCGAAGGCTGTACTCCTTGCGAAGGCTGCAATGCATGTGAAGGCTGCATTCCTTGTGAAGGCTGCATTCCTTGCGAAGGCTGCACTCCTTGCAAAGGCTGCACTCCTTGGAAAGGCTGCACTCTTTGTGAAGGAAAGCTCATCTTTTGAGGACAACACACCTTGTGGCTGCATTCCTTGTGAAGGCAGCACTCCATGCGAAGGCAGCACTCCATGTGAAGGCTGCACTCCATGTGAAGGCTGCATTCCATATGAATAGCTGCACTCCATGTGAAGGCTTCACTCCATGTGAAGGCTGCACTCCATGTGAAGGCTGAAATCCATGCAAAGGCCACACTCCATGCAAAGGCGGCACTCTTTGCGAAGGCTGCACTCCATGCTAAGGCTGTACTCCTTGCGAAGGCTCCACTCCATGCGAATGCTGCATTCCTTGCGAATGCTGCACTCCTTGCGAAGGCTGCACTCCTTGCGAAGGCTGCAATGCATGTGAGGGCTGCATCCCTTGCGAAGGCTGCACTCCTTGCGAAGGCTGCACTCCTTGCAAAGGCTGCACTAATTGCAAAGGCTGCACTCCTTGTGAAGGAAAGCTCATATTTTGAGATCAACACACCTTGTGGCTGCAGTCCATGTGAAGGCAGCACTCCATGCGAAGGCAGCACTCCATGTGAAGGCTGCATTCCATATAAATGGCTGCACTCCAGGTGAAGGCTGCATTCCATGTGAAGGATGCACTTCATGTGTAGGCTGCACTCCAAGTGAATGCCTGCACTACATACGAAGGCTGTACCCCATGCAAATGCTGCTGTAGGTGTGAAGGCTGCACCCCATGCGACTGATGCAGTCCTTGCGAAGGCTACACTCCATGCCAATGTTGCACTCCATTGGGAAGGCTACACTCCATGTGAAGGCTTCATTCTATGTGAAGGGTGCACTCCATGTGAAGGCTGAAATCCATGCAAAGGCCACATTCCTTGCGAAGTTTGCACTCCATGTGAAGGCCGCACTCCTTGCGAAGGGTCCACTCCTTGCGAATGCTGCACTCCTTGCGATGCTGCACTGCTTGCTAAGGCTGTACTCCTTGCGAAGGCTGCAATGCATGTGAGGGCTGCACTCCTTGCGAAGGCTCCACTCCTTGTGAATGCTGCACTCCTTGCGAATGCTGCACTCCTTGCGAAGGCTGTACTCCTTGCAAAGGCTGCAATGCATGTGAAGGCTGCACTACTTGCAAACGCTCCCCTCCTTGCGAATGCTGCACTCCTTGCGAATGCTGTACTCCTTCCAAAGGCTGTACTCCTTGCAAAGGCTGCAATGCATGTGAAGGCTGCATTCCTTGCGAAGGCTGCACTCCTTGCAAAGGCTGCACTCCTTGCAAAGGCTGCACTCCTTGTGAAGGAAAGCTCATCTTTTGAGGACAAGACACCTTGTGGCTGCAGTCCATGTGAAGGCAGCACTCCATGCGAAGGCAGCACTCCATGTGAAGGCTGCACTCCATGTGAAGGCTGCACTTCATGTGTAGGCTGCATTCCATGTGAATTTATTGCACTACATACGAAGGCTGTACCCCATGTGAATGCTGCTGTAGGTGTGAAGGCAGCACCCCATGCGACTGATGCACTCCTTGCGAAGGCTACACTCCATGCCAATGTTGCACTCCATTGGGAAGGCTACACTCCATGTGAAGGCTTCACTCTATATGAAGGCTGCACTCCATGTGAAGGCTGAAATCCATGCAAAGGCCACACTCCATGCAAAGGCGGCACTCTTTGAGAATGCTGCAATCCATGCGAAGGCTGCACTCTTTGCGAAGGATCCACTCCTTGCGAATGCTGCACTCCTTGCGAATGCTGCACTCCTTGCGAAGGCTGTACTCCTTGCGAAGGCTGCAATGCATGTGAAGGCTGCACTCCTTGCGAAGGCGCCACTCCTTGCGAATGCTGCACTCCTTGCGAATGCTGCACTCCTTCCAAAGGCTGTACTCCTTGTGAAGGCTGCAATGCATGTGAAGGCTGCATTCCTTGTGAAGGCTGCACTCCTTGCAAAGGCTGCACTCCTTGCAAAGGCTGCGCTCCTTGCAAAGGCTGCACTCCTTGCAAAGGCTCCACTCCTTGCAAAGGCTGCACTCCTTGTGAAGGAAAGCTCTTCTTTTGAGGACAACACACCTTGTGGCTGCAGTCCTTGTGAAGGCAGCACACCATGCGAAGGCAGCACTCCATGTGAAGGCTGCACTCCATGTGAAGGCTGCATTCCATATGAATGGCTGCACTCCATGTGAAGGCTTCACTCCATGTGAAGGCTGCACTCCATGTGAAGGTTGAAATCCATGCAAAGGCCACACTCCATGCAAAGGCGGCACTCTTTGCGAAGGCTGCACTCCATGCAAAGGCTGCACTCCTTGCAAAGGCTCCACTCCATGCGAATGCTGCATTCCTTGCGAATGCTGCACTCCTTGCGAAGGCTGTACTCCTTGCGAAGGCTGCAATGCATGTGAAGGCTGCATTCCTTGCGAAGGCTGCACTCCTTGCGAAGGCTGCACTCCTTGCAAAGGCTGCACTCCTTGCAAAGGCTGCACTCCTTGTGAAGGAAAGCTCATATTTTGAGGACAACACACCTTGTGGCTGCAGTCCATGTGAAGGCAGCACTCCAAGCGAAGGCAGCACTCCATGTGAAGGCTGCTTTCCATATGAATGGCTGCACTCCATGTGAAGGCTGCACTCCATGTGAAGGCTGCACTTCATGTGTAGGCTGCACTCCATGTGGATGCCTGCACTACATATGAAGGCTGTACCCCATGCAAATGCTGCTGTAGGTGTGAAGGCTGCACCCCATGTGACTGATGCACTCCTTGCAAAGGCTACACTCCATGCCAATGTTGCACTCCATTGCGAAGGCTACACTCCATATGAAGGCTTCACTACATGTGAAGGCTGCACTCCATGTGAAGGCTGAAATCCATGCAAAGGCCACATTCCATGCGAAGGCTGCACTCCAAGTGAAGGCCGCACTCCTTGCGAAGGCTCCACTCCTTGCGAATGCTGCACTCCTTGCGATGCTGCACTCCTTGCTAAGGCTGTACTCCTTGCGAAGGCTGCAATGCATATGAGGGCTGCAGTCCTTGCGAAGGCTCCACTCCTTGCGAATGCTGCACTCCTTACGAATGCTGCACTCCTTGCAAAAGCTGTACTCCTTGCAAAGGCTGCAATGCATGTGAAGGCTGCATTCCTTGCAAAGGCTGCACTCCTTGCAAAGGCCGCACTCCTTGCAAAGGCTCTACTCCTTGCTTAGGCTCCAGTCCTTGCAAAGGCTACACTCCTTATGAAGGAAAGCTCATCTTTTGAGGACAACACACCTTGTGGCTGCATTCCATGTGAAGGCAGCACTCCATGCGAAGGCAGCACTCCATGTGAAGGCTGCACTGCATGTGAAGGCTGCATTCCATATGAATGGCTGCACTCCATGTGAAGGCTGCACTCCATGTGAAGGCTGCACTTCATGTGTATGCTGCACTCCATGTGAATGCCTGCACTACATACGAAAGCTCTACCCCTTGCGAATGCTGCTGTAGGTGTGAAGGCTGCACCCCATGCGACTGATGCACTCCTTGCGAAGGCTACACTCCATGCCAATGTTGCACTCCATTGGGAAGGCTACACTCCATGTGAAGGCTTCATTCCATGTGTAGGCTGCACTCCATGTGAAGGCTGCAATCCATGCAAAGGCCACACTCCTTGCGAAGGCGGCACTCTTTGCGAAGGCTGCACTCCATCCGAAGGCTCCACTCCTTGCGAATGCTGCACTCCTTGTGAAGGCTGCACTCCTTGCGAAGGCTGTCCTCCTTGCGAAGTCTGCAATGTATGTGAAGGCTTCATTCCTTGCAAAGGCTGCACACCTTGCGAAGGCTCCACTCCTTGCGCATGCAGCCCTCCTTGCGAATGCTGAAATCCTTGAGAAGGCGGTACTCCTTGCAAAGGCTGCAATGCATGTGAAGGCTGAATTCCTTGCAAAGGCTGCACTCCTTGCAAAGGCTGCACTCCTTGCAAACGCTGCACTCATTGCAAAGGCTCCACTCCTTGCAAAGGCTGCACTCCTTGTGAAGGAAAGCTCATCTTTTGAGGACCACACACCTTGTGGCTACAGTCCATGTGAAGGCAGCACTCCATGCGAAGGCAGCAATTCATGTGAAGGCTGAACTCCATGTGAAGGCTGCATTCCATATGAATGGCTGCACTCCATGTGAAGGCTGCACTCCATGTGAAGGCTGCACTTCATGTGTAGGCTGCACTCCATGTGAATGCCTGCACTACATACGAAGGCTGTACCCCATGCGAATGCTGCTGTAGGTGTGAAATCTGCTCCCCATGTGACTGATGCACTCCTTGCGAAGGCTACACTCCATACCAATGTTGCGCTCCATAGGGAAGGCTACACTCCATGTGAAGGCTTCACTCCATGTGAAGGCTGCACTCCATGTGAAGGCTGAAATCCATGCAAAGGCTGCACTCCTTGCGAAGGCTCCACTGCTTGCGAATGCTGCACTCCTTGCGAATGCAGCACTCCTTGTGAAGGCTGCACTCCTTGCAAAGGCTGCACTCCTTGCTAAGGCTGCACTCCTTGCGAAGGCTGCACTCCTTGTGAAGGAAAGCTCATATTTTGAGGACAACACACCTTGTGGCTGCAGTCCATGTGAAGGCAGCACTACATGCGAAGGCAGCACTCCATGTGAAGGCTGCACTCCATGTGAAGGCTGCATTCCATATGAATGGCTGCACTCCATGTGAAGGCTGCACTCCATGTGAAGGCTGCACTTCATGTGTAGGCTGCACTCCATGTGAATGCCTGCACTACATACGAAGGCTGTACCCCATGCGAATGCTGCTGTAGGTGTGAAGGCTGCACCCCATGTGACTGATGCACTCCTTGCGAAGGCTACACTCCATGCCAATGTTGCACTCCATTGGGAAGGCTACACTCCATGTGAAGGCTTCACTCCATGTGAAGGCTGCACTCCATGTGAATGCTGAAATCCATGCAAAGGCCACACTCCATGCAAAGGCGGCACTCTTTGCGAAGGCTGAATTCCATGCAAAGGCTGCACTCCTTGCGAATGCTGCACTCCTTGCGAATGCTGCACTCCTTGCGAAGGCTGTACTTTTTGCAAAGGCTGCAATGCATGTGAAGGCATCGTTCCTTGCGAAGGCTGCACTCCTTGCGAAGGCTGCACTCCTTGCAAAGGCTGCACTCCTTGCAAAGGCTCTACTCCTTGCAAAGGCTCCACTCCTTGCACAGGCTGCACTCCTTGTGAAGGAAAACTCATATTTTGAGGACAACACACCTTGTGGCTGCAGTCCATGTGAAGGCAGCACTCTATGCGAAGGCAGCACTCCATGTGAAGGCTGCACTCCATGTGAAGGCTGCATTCCATATGATTGGCTGCACTCCATGTGAAGGCTGCCCTCCATGTGAAAGCTGCACTTCATGTGTAGGCTGCACTCCATGTGAATGCCTGCACTACATACGAAGGCTGTACCCCATGCGAATGCTGATGTAGGTGTGAAGGCTGCACCCCATGCGACTGATGCAGTCCTTGCGAAGGCTACACTCCATGCCAATGTTGCACTCCATTGGGAAGGCTACACTCCATGTGAAGGCTTCATTCCATGTGAAGGCTGCACTCCATGTGAAGGCTGCAATCCATGCAAAGGACACACTCCATGCGAAGGCGGCACTCTTTGCGAAGGCTGCACTCCATGCGAATGCTGCACTCCTTCCGAATTCTCGACTCCTTGCGAATGCTGCACTCCTTGCGACTGCTGCACTCCTTGCGAAGGCTGCACTCCTTGCAAAGGCTGCACTCCTTGCAAAGGCTCCACTCCTTGCAAAGGCTGCACTCCTTGTGAAGGAAAGCTCATCTTTTGAGGACAACACACCTTGTGGCTGCAGTCCTTGTGAAGGCAGCACTCCATGCGAAGGCAGCACTCCATGTGAAGGCTGCACTCCATGTGAAGGCGGCATTCCATATGAATGGCTGCACTCCATGTGAAGGCTGCATTCCATGTGAAGGCTGCACTTCATGTGTAGGCTGCACTCCATGTGAATGCCTGCACTGCATACGAAGGCTGTACTCCATGCTGATGCTGCTGTAGTTGTGAAGGGTGCACCCCATGCGACTGATGCACTCCTTGCGAAAGCTACACTCCATGCCAATGTTGCACTCCATTTTGAAGGCTACACTCCATGTGAAGGCTTCACTCCATGTGAAGGCTGCACTCCATGTGAAGGCTGAAAACCATGCAAAGGCCACACTCCAAGCAAAGGCGGCTCTCTTTGCGAAGGCTGCACTCCATGAAAGGGCTCCACTCCTTGCGAATGCTGCACTCCTTGCGGATGCTGCACTCCTTGCGAATGCTGTACTCCTTGCAACGGCAGTACTCCTTGCAAAGGCTGCAATGCATGTGAAGGCTGCATTCCTTGCGAAGGCTGAACTCCTTGCAAAGGCTGCACTCCTTGCAAATTCTGCACTCCTCGCAAAGGCTCCACTCCTTGCAAAGGCTGCACTCCTTGTAAAGGAAAGCTCATCTTTTGAGGACAAGACACATTGTGGCTGCACTCCATGTGAAGGCTGCACTTCATGTGTAGGCTGCACTCCATGTGAATGCCTGCACTACATACGAAGGCTGTACCCCATGCGAATGCTGCTGTAGGTGTGAAGGCTGCACCCCATGCGACTGATGAAGTCCTTGCGAAGGCTACACCCCATGCCAATGTTGCACTCCATTGGGAAGGCTACACTCCATGTGAAGGCTTCACCCCATGTGAAGGCTGCACTCCATGTGAAGGCTGAAATCCATGCAAAGGCCACACTCCATGCAAAGGCGGCACTCCTTGCGAAGGCTGCACTCCATGCGAAGGCTCGACTCCTTGCGAATGCTGCACTCCTTGCGAATGCTGCACTCCTTGCGAAGGCTGTACTCCTTGCGAAGTCTGCAATGCATGTGAAGGCTGCATTCCTTGCGAAGGCTGCACTCATTGCAAATGCTGCACTCCTTGCAAAGGCTGCACTCCTTGCAAAGGCTCCACTCCTTGCAAAGGCTGCACTCCTTGTGAAGGAAAGCTCATCTTTTGAGGACAACACACCTTGTGGCTGCAGTCCATGTGAAGGCAGCACTCCATGCGAAGGCAGCACTCCATGTTAAGGCTGCACTCCATGTGAAGGCTGCATTCCATATGAATGGCTGCATTCCATGTGAAGGCTTCACTCCATGTGAAGGCTGCACTCCATGTGAAGGTTGAAATCCATGCAAAGGCCACGCTCCATGCAAAGGCGGCACTCTTTGTGAAGGCTGCACTCCATGCAAAGGCTGCACTCATTGCGAAGGCTCCACTCCATGCGAATGCTGTATTCCTTGCGAATGCTGCACTATTTGCGAAGGCTGTACTCCTTGCGAAGGCTGCAATGCATGTGAAGGCTGCATTCCTTGCGAAGGCTGCACTCCTTGCAAAGGCTGCACTCCTTGCAAAGGCTGCACTCCTTGTGAAGGAAAGCTCATATTTTGAGAACAACACACCTTGTGGCTGCAGTCCATGTGAAGGCAGCACTCCATGTGAAGGCAGCACTCCATGCGAAGGCAGCACTCCATGTGAAGGCTGCACTCATTGCGAAGGCTCCACTCCATACGAATGCTGTATTCCTTGCGAATGCTGCACTCCTTGCGAAGGCTGTACTCCTTGCGAAGGCTGCAATGCATTTGAAGGCTGCATTCCTTGCGAAGGCTGCACTCCTTGTGAAGGCTGCACTCCTTGCAAAGGCTGCACTCCTTGCAAAGGCTGCACTCCTTGTGAAGGAAGGCTCATATTTTGAGAACAACAAACCTTGTGGCTGCAGTCCATGTGAAGGCAGCACTCCATGCGAAGGCAGTACACCATGTGAAGGCTGCATTCCATATGAATGGCTGCACTCCATGTGAAGGCAGCACTTCATGTGTAGGCTGCACTCCATGTGAATGCCTGCACTACATATGAAGGCTGTACCCCATACAAATGCTGCTGTAGGTGTGAAGGCTGCACCCCATGCTACTGATGCACTCCTTGCGAAGGCTACACTCCATGCCAATGTTGCACTCCATTGCGAAGGCCACACTCCATATGAAGGCTTCACTCCATGTGAAGGCTGCACTCCATGTGAAGGCTGAAATCCATGCAAAGGCCACATTCCATGCGAAGGCTGCACTCCATGTGAAGGCCGCACTCCTTGCGAAGGCTCCACTCCTTGCGAATGCTGCACTCCTTGCGATGCTGCACTCCTTGCTAAGGCTCTACCCCTTGCGAAGGCTGCAATGCATGTGAAGGCTGCACTCCTTGCGAAGGCTCCACTCCTTGCGAATGCTGCACTCCTTGCGAATGCTGCACTCCTTGCAAAGGCTGTACTCCTTGCAAAGGCTGCAATGCATGTGAAGGCTGCATTCCTTGCAAAGGCTGCATTCCTTGCAAAGGCTGCACTCCTTGCAAAGGCTGCACTCCTAGCAAGGGCTCCACTCCTTGCAAAGGCTGCACTCCTTGTGAAGGAAAGCTCATCTTTTGAGGACAACACATTGTGGCTGCAGTCCATTTGAAGGCAACACTCCATGCGAAGGCAGCACTCCATGTGAAGGCTGCACTCCATGTGAAGGCTGCATTCCATTTGAATGGCTGCACTCCATGTGAAGGCTGCACTCCATGTGAAGGCTGCACTTCATATGTAGGCTGCACTCCGTGTGAATGCCTGCACTACATACGAAGGCTGTACCCCATGCAAATGCTGCTGTAGGTGTGAAGGCTGCACCCCATGCGAATGATGCACTCCTTGCGAAGGCTACACTCCATGCCAATGTTGCACTCCATTGCGAAGGCTACACTCCATGTGAAGGCTTCACTCCATGTGAAGGCTGCACTCCATGTGAAGGCTGAAATCCATGCAAAGGCCACACTCCATGCGAAGGCTGCACTCCATGCGAACGCCGCACTCCTTGCGAAGGCTCCACTCATTGCGAATGCTGCACTTCTTGCGAATGCTGCACTCCTTGCGAAGGCTGTACTCCTTGCGAAGGCTGCAATGCATGTGAAGCCTGCACTCCTTGCAAAGGCTCCACTCCTTGCGAATGCTGGACTCCTTGCGAATGCTGCACTCCTTGCAAAGGCTGTACTCCTTGCAAAGGCTGCAATGCATGTGAAGGCTGCATTCCTTGCGAAGGCTGCACTCCTTGCAAACGCTGCACTCCTTGCAAAGGCTGCTTTCCTTGCAAAGGCTCCACTCCTTGCAAAGGCTGCACTCCTTGTGAAGGAAAGCTCATCTTTTGAAGACAACACACCTTGTGGCTGCAGTCCATGTGAAGGCAGCACTCCATGTGAAGGCTGAAAACCATGCAAAGGCCAACTCCATGCTAAGGCGGTACTCTTTGCGAAGGCTGCACTGCATGCAAAGGCTCCACTCCTTGCGAATGCTGCACTCCTTGCAAATGCTGCACTACTTGCGAATGTTGCACTCCTTGCGAAGGCTGTACTCCTTGCGAAGGCTGCAATGCATGTGAGGGCTGCACTACTTGCGAACGCTCCCCTCCTTGCGAATGCTGCACTCCTTGCGAATGCTGTACCCCTTGCAAAGGCTCTACTCCTTGCAAAGGCTGCAATGCATGTGAAGGCTGCATTCTTTGCGAAGGCTGCACTCCTTGTAAAGGCTGCACTACTTGCAATGGCTGCACTCCTTGCAAAGGCTCCACTTCTTGCAAAGGCTGCACTCCTTGAGAAGGTAAGCTCATCTTTTGAGGACAAGACACATTGTGGCTGCAGTCCATGTGAAGGCAGCACTCCATGCGAAGGCAGCACTCCATGTGAAGGCTGCACTTCATGTGAAGGCTGCATTCCATATGAATGGGTGCACTCCATGTGAAGGCTGCACTCCATGTCAAGGCTGCACTTCATGTGTAGGCTGCACTATATGTGAATGCCTGCACTACATACGAGGGCTGTACCCGATGCAAATGCTGCTGTAGGTGTGAAGGCAGCACCCCATGCGACTGATGCACTCCTTGCGAAGGCTACACTCCATGCCAATGTTGCACTCCATTGGGAAGGCTACACTCCATGTGAAGGCTTCACTCCATGTGAAGGCTGCACTCCATGCGAAGGCTGCACTCCATGAAAAGGCCGCACTCCTTGCGAAGGCTCCACTCCTTGCGAATGTTGCACTCCTTGCGAATGCTGCACTCCTTGCGAAGGTTGTACTCCTTGCGAAGGCTGCAATGCATGTGAAGGCTGCACTCCTTGCGAAGGCTCCACTCCTTGCGAATGCTGCACTCCTTGCGAATGCTGTACTCCTTGCGAAGGTTGTACTCCTTGCGAAGGCTGCAATGCATGTGAAGGCTCCACTCCTTGCAAAGGCTGCGCTCCTTGCAAAGGCTCCACTCCTTGCAAAGGCTGCATTCCTTGTGATGGAATGCTCATCTTTTGAAGACAACACATCTTGTGGCTGCAGTCCATGTGAAGTCAGCACTCCATGCGGAGGCAACACTTCATGTGAAGGCTGCACTCCATGTGAAAGCTGCATTCCATATGAATGGCTGCACTCCATGTGAAGGCTGCACTCCATGTGAAGGCTGCACTTCATGTGTAGGCTGCACTCCATGTGAATTTCCTGCACTACATACGAAGGCTGTACCCCATGTGAATGCTGCTGTAGGTGTGAAGGCAGCACCCCATGCGACTGATGCACTCCTTGCGAAGGCTACACTCCATGCCAATGTTGCACTCCATTGGGTAGGCTACACTCCATGTGAAGGCTTCACTCTATATGAAGGCTGCACTCCATGTGAAGGCTGAAATCCATGCAAAGGCCACACTCCATGCAAAGGCGGCACTCTTTGAGAATGCTGCAATCCATGCAAAGGCTGCACTCTTTGCGAAGGATCCACTCCTTGCGAATGCTGCACTCCTTGCGAATGCTGCACTCCTTGCGAAGGCTGTACTCCTTGCGAAGGCTGCAATGCATGTGAAGGCTGCACTCCTTGCGAAGGCGCCACTCCTTGCGAATGCTGCACTCCTTGCGAATGCTGCACTCCTTCCAAAGGCTGTACTCCTTGTGAAGGCTGCAATGCATGTGAAGGCTGCATTCCTTGTGAAGGCTGCACACCTTGCAAAGGCTGTACTCCTTGCAAAGGCTGCGCTCCTTGCAAAGGCTGCACTCCTTGCAAAGGCTCCACTCCTTGCAAAGGCTGCACTCCTTGTGAAGGAAAGCTCATCTTTTGAGGACAACACACCTTGTGGCTGCAGTCCATGTGAAGGCAGCACTCCATGCGAAGGCAGCACTCCATGTGAAGGCTGCACTCCATGTGAAGGCTGCATTCCATATGAATGGCTGCACTCCATGTGTAGGCTTCACTCTATGTGAAGGCTGCACTCCATGTGAAAGCTGAAATCCATGCAAAGGCCACACTCCATGCAAAGGCGGCACTCTTTGCGAAGGCTGCACTCCTTGCAAAGGCTGCACTCCTTGCAAAGGCTGCACTCCTTGTGAAGGAAAGCTCATATTTTGAGGACAACACACCTTGTGGCTGCAGTCCATGTGAAGGCAGCACTCCATGCGAAGGCAGCAATCCATGTGAAGGCTGCATTCCATATGAATGGCTGCACTCCATGTGAAGGCTGCACTCCGTGTGAAGGCTGCACTTCATGTGTAGGCTGCACTCCATGTGAATGCCTGCACTACATATGAAGGCTGTACCCCATGCAAATGCTTCTGCAGGTGTGAAGGCTGCACGCCATGCGACTGATGCACTCCTTGCGAAGGCTACACTCCATGTCAATGTTGCACGCCATTGTGAAGGCTACACTCCATATGAAGGCTTCACTCCATGTGGAGGCTGCACTCCATGTGAAGGCTGAAATCCATGCAAAGGCCACATTCCATGCGAAGGCTGCACTCCATGTGAAGGCTGCACTCCTTGCAAAGGCTCCACTCCTTGCGAATGCTGCACTCCTTGCGATGCTGCACTCCTTGTTAAGGCTGTACTCCTTGCGAACGCTGCAATGCATGTGAAGGCTGCACTCCTTGCGAAGGCTCCACTCCTTGCGAATGCTGCACTCCTTGCGAATGCTGCACTCCTTGCAAAGGCTGTACTCTTTGCAAAGGCTGTAATGCATGTGAAGGCTGCATTCCTTGCAAAGGCTGCACTCCTTGCAAAGGCTGCTTTCCTTGCAAAGGCTGCACTCCTTGCAAAGTCCCCACTCCTTGCAAAGGCTGCACTCCTTGTGAAGGAAAGCTCATCTTTTGAGGACAACACCTTGTGGCGGCAGTCCATTTGAAGGCAGCACTCCATGCGAAGGCAGCACTCCATGTGAAGGCTGCACTCCATGTGAAGGCTGCATTCCATATGAATGGCTGCACTCCATGTGAAGGCTGCACTCCATGTGAAGGCTGCACTTCATGTGTAGGCTGCACTCCGTGTGAATGCCTGCACTACATACGAAGGCTGTACCCCATGACAATGCTGCTGTAGGTGTGAAGGCTGCACCCCATGCGACTGATGCACTCCTTGCGAAGGCTACACTCCATGCCAATGTTGCACTCCATTGGGAAGGCTACTCTCCATGTGAAGGCTTCACTCCATGTGAAGGCTGCACTCCATGTGAAGGCTGAAATCCATGCAAAGGCCACACTCCATGCAAAGGCGGCACTCTTTGCGAAGGCTGCACTCCATGCGAAGGCTCCACTCCTTGCGAATGCTGCACTCCTCTCAAATGCTGCACTCTTTGCGAATGCTGTACTCCTTGCAAAGGCTGTATTCCTTGCAAAGGCTGCAATGCATGTCGAGGGTGCATTCCTTGCGAAGGCTGCACTCCTTGCAAAGGCTGCACTCCATGTGAAGGCGGCACTCTTTGCGAAGGCAGCACTCCATCCGAAGGCTCCACTCCTTGCGAATGCTGCACTCCTTGCGAAGGCTACACTCAATGCGAAGGCTGCAATGCATGTGAAGGCTGCATTCCTTGCGAAGGCTGCACACCTTGCGAAAGCTCGACTCCTTGCGAATGCTGCACTCCTTGCGAATGCTGCACTCCTTGTGAAGGCTGTACTCCTTGCGAAGTCTGCAATGCATGTGAAGGCTGCATTCCTTGCAAAGGCTGCACTCCTTGCAAAGGCTGCACTACTTGCAAAGGCTGCACTCCTTGCAAAGGCCCCACTCCTTGCAAAGGCTGCACTCCTTGTGAAGGAAAGCTCATCTTTTGAGGACAACACACCTTGTGGCTGCAGTCCATGTGAAGGCAGCACTCCATGCGAAGGCAGCACTCCATGTGAAGGCTGCACTCCATGTGAAGGCTGCATTCCATATGAATGGCTGCACTCCATGTGAAGGCTGCACTCAATGTAAAGGCTGCACTTCATGTGTAGGCTGCACTCCATGTGAATGCCTGCACTAGATATGAAGGCTGTACCCCATGCGAATGCTGCTGTAGGTGTGAAGGCTGCACCCCATGTGACTGATGCACTCCTTGCAAAGGCTACACTCCATGCCAATGTGTCACTCCATTGGGAAGGCTACACTCCATGTGAAGGCATCACTCCATGTGAAGGCTGCACTCCATGTGAAGGCTGAAATCCATGCAAAGGCCACACTCCATGCAAAGGCGGCACTCTTTGCGAAGGCTGCACTCCATGCAAAGGTTGCACTCCTTGCGAAGGCTCCACTCCATGCGAATGCTGCACTCTTTGCGAATGCTGCACTCCTTGCGAAGGCTGTACTCCTTGCGAAGGCTGCAATGCATGTGAAGGCTGCATTCCTTGTGAAGGCTGCATTCCTTGCGAAGGCTGCACTCCTTGCAAAGGCTGCACTCCTTGGAAAGGCTGCACTCTTTGTGAAGGAAAGCTCATCTTTTGAGGACAACACACCTTGTGGCTGCATTCCTTGTGAAGGCAGCACTCCATGCGAAGGCAGCACTCCATGTGAAGGCTGCACTCCATGTGAAGGCTGCATTCCATATGAATAGCTGCACTCCATGTGAAGGCTTCACTCCATGTGAAGGCTGCACTCCATGTGAAGGCTGAAATCCATGCAAAGGCCACACTCCATGCAAAGGCGGCACTCTTTGCGAAGGCTGCACTCCATGCTAAGGCTGTACTCCTTGCGAAGGCTCCACTCCATGCGAATGCTGCATTCCTTGCGAATGCTGCACTCCTTGCGAAGGCTGCACTCCTTGCGAAGGCTGCAATGCATGTGAGGGCTGCATCCCTTGCGAAGGCTGCACTCCTTGCGAAGGCTGCACTCCTTGCAAAGGCTGCACTAATTGCAAAGGCTGCACTCCTTGTGAAGGAAAGCTCATATTTTGAGATCAACACACCTTGTGGCTGCAGTCCATGTGAAGGCAGCACTCCATGCGAAGGCAGCACTCCATGTGAAGGCTGCATTCCATATAAATGGCTGCACTCCAGGTGAAGGCTGCATTCCATGTGAAGGATGCACTTCATGTGTAGGCTGCACTCCAAGTGAATGCCTGCACTACATACGAAGGCTGTACCCCATGCAAATGCTGCTGTAGGTGTGAAGGCTGCACCCCATGCGACTGATGCAGTCCTTGCGAAGGCTACACTCCATGCCAATGTTGCACTCCATTGGGAAGGCTACACTCCATGTGAAGGCTTCATTCTATGTGAAGGGTGCACTCCATGTGAAGGCTGAAATCCATGCAAAGGCCACATTCCTTGCGAAGTTTGCACTCCATGTGAAGGCCGCACTCCTTGCGAAGGGTCCACTCCTTGCGAATGCTGCACTCCTTGCGATGCTGCACTGCTTGCTAAGGCTGTACTCCTTGCGAAGGCTGCAATGCATGTGAGGGCTGCACTCCTTGCGAAGGCTCCACTCCTTGTGAATGCTGCACTCCTTGCGAATGCTGCACTCCTTGCGAAGGCTGTACTCCTTGCAAAGGCTGCAATGCATGTGAAGGCTGCACTACTTGCAAACGCTCCCCTCCTTGCGAATGCTGCACTCCTTGCGAATGCTGTACTCCTTCCAAAGGCTGTACTCCTTGCAAAGGCTGCAATGCATGTGAAGGCTGCATTCCTTGCGAAGGCTGCACTCCTTGCAAAGGCTGCACTCCTTGCAAAGGCTGCACTCCTTGTGAAGGAAAGCTCATCTTTTGAGGACAAGACACCTTGTGGCTGCAGTCCATGTGAAGGCAGCACTCCATGCGAAGGCAGCACTCCATGTGAAGGCTGCACTCCATGTGAAGGCTGCACTTCATGTGTAGGCTGCATTCCATGTGAATTTATTGCACTACATACGAAGGCTGTACCCCATGTGAATGCTGCTGTAGGTGTGAAGGCAGCACCCCATGCGACTGATGCACTCCTTGCGAAGGCTACACTCCATGCCAATGTTGCACTCCATTGGGAAGGCTACACTCCATGTGAAGGCTTCACTCTATATGAAGGCTGCACTCCATGTGAAGGCTGAAATCCATGCAAAGGCCACACTCCATGCAAAGGCGGCACTCTTTGAGAATGCTGCAATCCATGCGAAGGCTGCACTCTTTGCGAAGGATCCACTCCTTGCGAATGCTGCACTCCTTGCGAATGCTGCACTCCTTGCGAAGGCTGTACTCCTTGCGAAGGCTGCAATGCATGTGAAGGCTGCACTCCTTGCGAAGGCGCCACTCCTTGCGAATGCTGCACTCCTTGCGAATGCTGCACTCCTTCCAAAGGCTGTACTCCTTGTGAAGGCTGCAATGCATGTGAAGGCTGCATTCCTTGTGAAGGCTGCACTCCTTGCAAAGGCTGCACTCCTTGCAAAGGCTGCGCTCCTTGCAAAGGCTGCACTCCTTGCAAAGGCTCCACTCCTTGCAAAGGCTGCACTCCTTGTGAAGGAAAGCTCTTCTTTTGAGGACAACACACCTTGTGGCTGCAGTCCTTGTGAAGGCAGCACACCATGCGAAGGCAGCACTCCATGTGAAGGCTGCACTCCATGTGAAGGCTGCATTCCATATGAATGGCTGCACTCCATGTGAAGGCTTCACTCCATGTGAAGGCTGCACTCCATGTGAAGGTTGAAATCCATGCAAAGGCCACACTCCATGCAAAGGCGGCACTCTTTGCGAAGGCTGCACTCCATGCAAAGGCTGCACTCCTTGCAAAGGCTCCACTCCATGCGAATGCTGCATTCCTTGCGAATGCTGCACTCCTTGCGAAGGCTGTACTCCTTGCGAAGGCTGCAATGCATGTGAAGGCTGCATTCCTTGCGAAGGCTGCACTCCTTGCGAAGGCTGCACTCCTTGCAAAGGCTGCACTCCTTGCAAAGGCTGCACTCCTTGTGAAGGAAAGCTCATATTTTGAGGACAACACACCTTGTGGCTGCAGTCCATGTGAAGGCAGCACTCCAAGCGAAGGCAGCACTCCATGTGAAGGCTGCTTTCCATATGAATGGCTGCACTCCATGTGAAGGCTGCACTCCATGTGAAGGCTGCACTTCATGTGTAGGCTGCACTCCATGTGGATGCCTGCACTACATATGAAGGCTGTACCCCATGCAAATGCTGCTGTAGGTGTGAAGGCTGCACCCCATGTGACTGATGCACTCCTTGCAAAGGCTACACTCCATGCCAATGTTGCACTCCATTGCGAAGGCTACACTCCATATGAAGGCTTCACTACATGTGAAGGCTGCACTCCATGTGAAGGCTGAAATCCATGCAAAGGCCACATTCCATGCGAAGGCTGCACTCCAAGTGAAGGCCGCACTCCTTGCGAAGGCTCCACTCCTTGCGAATGCTGCACTCCTTGCGATGCTGCACTCCTTGCTAAGGCTGTACTCCTTGCGAAGGCTGCAATGCATATGAGGGCTGCAGTCCTTGCGAAGGCTCCACTCCTTGCGAATGCTGCACTCCTTACGAATGCTGCACTCCTTGCAAAAGCTGTACTCCTTGCAAAGGCTGCAATGCATGTGAAGGCTGCATTCCTTGCAAAGGCTGCACTCCTTGCAAAGGCCGCACTCCTTGCAAAGGCTGCACTCCTTGCTTAGGCTCCAGTCCTTGCAAAGGCTACACTCCTTATGAAGGAAAGCTCATCTTTTGAGGACAACACACCTTGTGGCTGCATTCCATGTGAAGGCAGCACTCCATGCGAAGGCAGCACTCCATGTGAAGGCTGCACTGCATGTGAAGGCTGCATTCCATATGAATGGCTGCACTCCATGTGAAGGCTGCACTCCATGTGAAGCCTGCACTTCATGTGTAGGCTGCACTCCGTGTGAATGCCTGCACTACATACGAAGGCTGTACCCCATGCGAATGCTGCTGTAGGTGTGAAGGCTTCACCCCATGCGACTGATGCACTCCTTGCGAAGGCTACACTCCTTGCGAATGCTGCACTCCTTGCAAATGCTGCACTGATTGCAATGGCTGTACTCCTTGCAAAGGCTGCAATGCATGTGAAGGCTGCACTCCTTGCGAAGGCTCCACTGCTTGCGAATGCTGCACTCCTTGCGAATGCTGCACTGATTGAAATGGCTGTACTCCTTGCAAAGGCTGCAATGCATGTGAAGGCTGCATTCCTTGCGAAGGCTGCACTCCTTGCAAAGGCTGCACTCCTTGCAATGGCTGCATTCCTTGCAAAGGCTCCACTCCTTGGAAAGGCTGCACTCCTTGTGAAGGAAAGCTCATCTTTTGAGGACAACACACCTTGTGGCTGCAGTCCATGTGAAGGCAGCACTCCATGCGAAGGCAGCACTCCATGCAAAGGCCACTCCCCATGCGAAGGCTGCACTCCATGCGAACGCCACACTCCTTGCGAAGGCTCCACTCCTTGCGAATGCTGCACTTCTTGCGAATGCTGCACTCCTTGCGAAGGCTGTACTCCTTGCGAAGGCTGCAATGCATGTGAAGGCTGCACTCCTTGCGAACGCTCCACTGCTTGCGAATGCTGCACTCCTTGCGAATGCTGCACTGATTGCAATGGCTGTACTCCTTGCAAAGGCTGCAATGCATGTGAAGGCTGCATTCCTTGCGAAGGCTGCACTCCTTGCAAAGGCTGCACTCCTTGCAAAGGCTGCATTCCTTGCAAAATCTCCACTCCTTGCAAAGGCTGCACTCCTTGTGAAGGAAAGCTCATCTTTTGAGGACAACACACCTTGTGGCTGCACTCCATGTGAAGGCTGCACTCCATGTGAAGGCGGCATTCCATATGAATGGCTACACTGCATGTGAAGGCTGCACTCCATGTGAAGGCTGCACTTCATGTGTAGGCTGCACTCCATGTGAATGCCTGCACTACATACGAAGGCTGTACCCCATGCAAATGCTGCTGTAGGTGTGAAGGCTGCACCCCATGCGACTGATGCAGTCATTGCGAAGGCTACACCCCATGTCAATGTTGCACTCCATTGGGAAGGCTACACTCCATGTGAAGGCTTCATTCCATGTGAAGGCTGCACTCCATGTGAAGGCTGCAATCCATGCAAAGGCCACACTCCATGCAAAGGCGGCACTCTTTGCGAAGGCTTCACTCCATGCGAAGGCTGCACTCCTTGCGAAGTCTCGACTCCTTGCGAATACTGCACTCCTTGCGAATGCTGCACTCCTTGCGTAGGCTGTACTCCTTGCGAAGTCTGCAATGCATGTGAAGGCTGCATTCCTTGCGAAGGCTGTGTTCCTTGCGAATTCTGCACTCCTTGCAAAGGCTGCACTCCTTGCAAAGGCTCCACTCCTTGCAAATGGCTACACTCCTTGTGAAGGAAAGCTCTTCTTTTGAGGACAACACACCTTGTGGCTGCAGTCCATGTGAAGGCAGCACACCATGCGAAGGCAGCACTCCATGTGAAGGCTGCACTCCATGTGAAGGCTGCATTCCATATGAATGGCTGCACTCCATGTGAAGGCTTCACTCCATGTGACGGCTGCACTCCATGTGAAAGCTGAAATCCATGCAAGGGCCACACTCCATGCAAAGGCGGCACTCTTTGCGAAGGCTGCACTCCATGCAAAGGCTGCACTCCTTGCGAAGGCTCTACTCCATGCGAATGCTGCATTCCTTGCGAATGCTGCACTCCTTGCAAAGACTGTACTCCTTGCGAAGGCTGCAATGCATGTGAAGGCTGCATTCCTTGCGAAGGCTGCACTCCTTGCGAAGGCTGCACTCCTTGCAAAGGCTGCACTCCTTGTGAAGGAAAGCTTATATTTTGAGGACAACACACCTTGTGGCTGCAGTCCATGTGAAGGCAGCACTCCATGCGAAGGCAGCACTCCATGTGAAGGCTGCATTCCATATGAATGGCTGCACCCCATGTGAAGGCTGCACTCCATGTGAAGGCCGCACTCCTTGCGAATGCTGCACTCCTTGCGAATGCTGCACTCCTTGCGAATGCTGCACTCCTTGTGAAACCTGTACTCCTTGCGAAGGCTGCAATGCATGTGAAGGCTGCAATCCTTGCGAACGCTCCATTCCTTGCAATGCTGCACTCCTTGCGAATGCTGTACTCCCTGCAAAGGCTGTACTCCTTGCAAAGGCTGCAATGCATGTGAAGGCTGCATTCCTTGCGAAGGCTTCACTCCTTGCAAAGGCTGCACTCCTTGCAAAGGCTGCACTCCTTGCAAAGGCTCCACTCCTTGCAAAGGCTGCACTCCTTGTGAAGGAAAGCTCATCTTTTAAGGACAACACACCTTGTGGCTGCAGTCCATGTGAAGGCAGCACTCCATGCGAAGGCAGCACTCCATATGAAGGCTGCACTCCATGTGAAGGCTGCATTCCATATGAATGGCTGCACTCCATGTGAAGGCTTCACTCCATGTGAAGGCTGCACTTCATGTGTAGGCTGCACTACATGTCAATGCCTGCACTACATACGAGGGCTGTACTCGATGCGAATGCTGCTGTAGGTGTGAAGGCTGCACCCCATGCGACTGATGCATTCCTTGCAAAGGGCTACACTCCATGCCAATGTTGCACTCCATTGGGGAAGGCTACACTCCATGTGAAGGCTTCACTCCATGTGAGGCTGCACTCCATGTGAAGGCTGCAATCCATGTGAATGGCTGCACTCCATGTGAAGGCTGCACTCCATGTGAAGGCTGCACTTCATGTGTAGGCTGCACTACATGTGTATGCCTGCACTACATACGAAGGCTGTACCCCTTGCAACACGCGATCTAGTGTGAAGGCTGCACCCCATGCGACTGATGCACTCATTGCGAAGGCTACACTCCATGCCAATGTTGCACTCCATTGCGAAGGCTACGACTCCATGTGAAGGCTTCACTCCATGTGAAGGCTCCACGCCTTGCGAATGCTGCACTCCTTGCGAAGGCTGCACTCCTTGCGAAGGCTGTACTCCTTGCGAAGGCTGCAATGCATGTGAAGGCTGCACTACTTGCAAACGCTGCCCTCCTTACGAATGCTGCACTCCTTGCGAATGCTGTACTCCTTGCAAAGGCTGCAATGCATGTGAAGGCTGCACTCCTTGCGAAGGCTCCACTCCTTGCGAATGCTGCACCCCTTGCGAATGCTGCACTCCTTGCAAAGGCTGCAATGCATGTGAAGGCTGCATTCCTTGCGAAGGCTGCACTCCTTGCAAAGGCTGCAATGCATGTGAAGGCTGCATTCCTTGCGAAGGCTGCACTCCTTGCAAAGGCTGCACTCCTTGCAAAGGCTGCATTCCTTGCAAAGTTTCCACTCCTTGCAAAGGCTGCACTCCTTGTGAAGGAAAGCTCATCTTTTGAGGACAACACACGTTGTGGCTGCAGTCCATGTGAAGGCAGTACTCCATGTGAAGGCAGCACTCCATGTGAAGGCTGCACTCCATGTGAAGGCGGCATTCCATATGAATGGCTGCACTCCATGTGAATGCTGCACTCCATGTGAAGGCTGCACTTCATGTGTAGGCTGCACTCCATGTGAATGCCTGCACCACATACGAATGCTGTACCCCATGATGATGCTGCTATCTGTCTCGCGTGTGT
>NW_026062845.1:0-56868 GCF_023897955.1 Schistocerca gregaria | reverse complement strand
CACCGCGCGCCACAGCCTGGGTCGGCCCGCCGAGAATCGCCGCCCCCGCCCAAATGCCGCCCCCACAGCCCCAGCCGACGACCCGCCACAATGGCCAAACCTTCGTCAAAACTCCCACACCGTCGCCGCGGCAGCCCGGCCACCGCGGCCGGCGCCACAGCCACACGAGCCGAGTCGTGCGGCGATGACGGCCGTGCACAAACGCACCTCCGCCGCCCCATCGCCTTCCGCCGTTTTCCCGATCGGCCCGCAGCCGTCGGGCCACGGCCGCGGGCCGTCCTCCTCCTCTCGCCTCGCCCGCCAACACCCACAGCCCTTCCAACACATTTTTTTTTTCTTTTTTCTTTTTTTTTTTCTACTTTTTTACGATCGCCGCCTGCGCAACATGGCACCGGCCGACGGAGCGCCAACCCCCCCGCCACAGGCGAAAACAAGACAACGATAAACAAACAAACAAAATAAATTACCAGCCAGCCCCAACTACAGACACACCGAATCTGCCCTCACAGCCGACCTTACACGCCTCAACGTCAAAACAAAGGTGGTTTCTTTCTTTCAACGGTTACCTTACCTTAGGTTACGTCAGGTTAGGCTAAGAAGGCGTCAGGGTTAGGTTAAGCGTTGACGTGACGTCACGTCTTAACGTAGGCGTTAAGCTAAGGTTGCGGTCACGTACGTTAGGTTAAGGCGACTTGGGGGTTGGCCTAAGGGCTTACGTTAGGTTACGTTAGTTTAGGTGGCTGCGTTAACGGCTTAAAGAAGTTTAGGAGGTTAAGGCGTCGAGGCGGCCGCACCCCCTTAGCTGCTGCGGCTCGGCCACGCCACGCCACGCCACGCCACGCTTTGGGGTTTCATAAGGTCGCGCGGCGGGTCGTCGGCACGCCGCAAAGGACAAAACTGCAAGACGACGTCGAAAAACAAACAACAGGTAAAAAATAAATAAGTAAAAATAAACGACGCCGACAGGCGGGGATCAGCAGAACGAGCAGATTCCGGAGAGCGAACGAGACACACACGCACGCACGCACACACACACACACACACACAAACCCCCCCGAGCCGAGAGAGCACAGCACCACCACGTGTCGGCCTCCGCTCACCCGACTCGGCTGGGCTGGGCTGGGCTGGGCTGGGCTGGGCTGGGCTGGGCTGGCGGCGGCCGGGCCGGATGCACGTGCACGTACACGTACGGCTACAGCCACTACCCGTACACAGCCGCTCTTCACGCAACACCAGCCAAATGGCGCGCCCGCGGCTCGTCGCGGTCGCAACGCCACGCCGGCACACTTTCGGCACCACCGTCTTCGCGCGCACCGCAAACAAAAACGCAGCCGACACACACAGAAAAAAAAAAAAAACAACACAGAGCGCGAGAGACGGGCGGCGGCGCACCTTTCGCCAGCCGGCAGGCAATCGACTCGCCCAGTACGACAAACGTGCACGCCACCCCACCCACCAACCAACCAGTCGTCGTCGTCGTCGTCGTCCGAAATCAAACAAACTCTCAAAAGGCACAGCCCCTGCTGCCAACGGACGCAGGCGCCACGCAGCTCCCTTCCCGCCACACTCGATTCGCAGCGCAACTCACCCGGCACACCGTCAAACGACGGGCTGGGCTCGCCGCATCGCCGCAACCTACACACCTTCCCCGCCACGACGCACAGCCCCACCAGACGCCCGTGCCGCAACGACACTACCGCACTACTCCTCTCGCCCTTGCCATACACGACACAACACGCCAAAAAATGAAAATCCAAATACAAACAAAAACACCGCCCCCACGACCCAAACACATGCACGGCGCGCCAACACACGCGAGGCAAGGCACGCAGCAAACGGCGTCCCCTCCGCGTCGCGCCATCAACCTACACACACAAGGCAACACCAACAACAAACAGCCAGCCAGCCAGCCAGCCAGCCAGCCCCACTCTCACGCCGCAAAAACAGAAAACACACCGAAACCGCCAAACGCCGCACATTCGCGCTTCGCACTCACCACACACCTCTCGGCATCCGTTTCGCACACAACGACGCGACGCACAATACATCATCACGGGCTACGCACGCACACCGCGACCCACTTTTTTACGACGCCCTCGCCAGAGCACACGTGCCCACGCCCACACACAGTCGACACAACGACGCAGCGCGCAGCAGACGCGGCCGCAACACATACCTCCCCGACGACGCGCCAACACCGCCAGCCACTGCTCACTCGCCCAAGCAACCCGTGCACACAACTGCCACACGCGTCCACCACGCCGCCGCCAACCACCCGCCCGCCAGGGGGCGCTCACGTCCGCGACAACAGCGCGGCACCGCCGGACCGGGCCGAACCGAGCCGAGCCGCCGCCTCCTCTCCACTCGGCACGCCACGTCCTGCTTGCAAAACACATGGCTCGTCCCTCTGTACACACAACGCGCCTGCCTGCGGTCGCCGCCGGCATCTATCTACCTGCGCATCGGAGCCAGGCCGGCAAGCCCACACTTAAATAATGCACTTCACCAGCCAAACAAACCCACTCTTCCTTTCTTTGCACAGCGCATGCAACAGCAGCCCCAGGAGCCGGGCCCGCCGCCAGCGTCTCCTCCTCCTCTGGGCACAGCCAGCCAGCCGTTCCCACCGCCCCGCCCCTGCTCTGCAGAACAAGAAAAAACGAAAAAGTACCAACACACGCACCCAAAGCGTAAGCCAGACAAGACCAGCCTCTCCAAGGCCACACACACGCAAAAAAACAAAAAAAAACAAAAACACTACAACAAAATAAAATAAAATGAAAAAGAAAAAGCAAGCTGTCGCCTCGCCCCCGCCCGTCCCCCCACCCCACCACATTCGCCCCCTCCGCTTGTTTTCCTTTCTACAATTTCCCTCTTTTCCACCCAATATCCCGCCGCGGTTTACGGGCACCGGCCGATTTTGCGCCCGCCCACATGTGTGCCTACTCCCCACCACCATTCCCTCCGCAGCCCGCAGCCCGCAGCCCGCAGCCCGCAGCCCGCTTTTCCCCCCTCCCTGCCCACACCACACCACACCACACCACACCACACCACACCACACCACACCACACCGACGGTGCTGACGTCGACACGCACCCAAGACAGGGGCCACGACCGTCTTTTTTCCTGGGCCCATCCCCGCACCGCACCTCCTTCCAATCATCAACGCTGTGGCGCCTGTGTCCGCGCGAGACGCGTGCGCGCCGCCTCTCTCAACATCCGTCCGCCGGCCGGCCCGTTTTTCGGCCCCCAGGCCATCCGTCAACCACCACTGCCCCTGCCCGCCCCGCACCACACCACACACCGCTGCTTGCCCCGGCCGTTGCCACCAAAGGCGCCAACCGCAGCCCGCGCGCGCCAGAAAGAGATGGCAAAACTACAGGGACCCAGCCGACCGACGAAAATCAGAGCAATTGGCCGGGAGGATCAAAAAGAGAGCTCCGAAAACCACCGTAGCGAGGCGTGGGAGGAAACGTTACGAGAAGCAGGAAGGGACCAGGAAAAATTCTGGAAATTTCTTAAAACTCGTAAACTAGACACGAAACATCTACATCTACATGGGGAAGGAACGACCCCACAGACCGAGCTGAAGCACTGGCGGATTCACTAGAAAGGCAATTCCAAGCACCAGAAGCGGTAGATGACGAAACTGATGACCACCAGGAAATGGTACTCAGAAGGGTAAAACCGCATCCTAAGTGCCCCGATCAGAACATCTTTCACAATCCAATAAACGCAGAAACCCCGTATCTTATCACATCACAAACATACACACATCCTAAGAAGGCATCAGGCCCAGATTCCATCAAACCGCAACTACTACATCACCTACCTCCAGCAACTATCAATTATCTATCTAACATCAATATATAATGCTTGCTTCAGACTAAACTACTTGGAAACAGGCCCGAGTCATCACATTACCAAAGCCAAACAAGGACTTATTATTTCCGCAAAACTATAGGCCAACTTCCTTGGAAAGGTTCTCGGAAAGCTCATTCAAACTGAACTGAAGAAATTCAATTCTTAAAGGATAACAACATAATCATCCCACAACAATTCCGATTCCGCGAAGAACACAGCACCACCCACCAGGTGACCAGACTAGTCGAGCACATATGTCAGGCCAGAAACATTAGACACAGTACTGGAGCAGTCCTGCTTGACATTGGAAAAGCATTCGGATAACGCCTTATCTACAAGCTCCACCAGTACAACTGCCCCATCCACATTATTGCTTCTTTTCTCCGCAACAGAGCATTCTATGTCCATGTACCAGGAGCGGCAAGTAACACTAGATCCATAGAGGCTGGAGTCCCGCAAGGCTCAGTGCTGGGGCCCATTCTCTACTCAATATACACAAACAAACAGCTGGGAGGACACTTGTCACTATTTGCAGACGACACTGCAGTCTACCGCAGCAGTTCTAACCTGCAATATAGAGTCACAAAAATAGAGCAACACCTACAATCCATCCAGAAATGGGCTAACCAAAAAAACAATAAACGCGGAGAAAACCCAAGCAATACAATACGATTCACATTCAAAAAGAATACCTCCTAACCTGCATATACGCCTCAGAAATAACAATCTTCCATGGTCAGGCACAATAAAGTATCTAGGCATCAAGCTGGACAAGAGGTTGACATTTAGAGACCATGTTACACACGTTTGTAACAAGGCTGCAGCAGCAATATTCAGACTGTACCCAATCATCAAAGGAAACAGAATAAATATGCGCGCCAAAAAGAAAATCTTCAAAACCGTCATAGGAACCAGCCATCACTTACGGCTCTGAAAAATCTCGTCAATGGCCGCAGACACCAAACATAACAAGAGTAAAAAAGGGTGCAGAACAAATACTTCAGAATTACTGCTGATGCCGGCCGGTACCAGACAAACCGAGACATATACACAAACCATAACATACTCAATCAAAATCCCGGAAATCATCCAAAGAAAAATCCATAAAGTTTTTTTTTTTTTTTTTTTTTGTTTTTTTTCCACCAAACCACGGATTCGAACCACCCACTCATCAGAAATCTGGGACCAAAATCCACCCGACCCAAGAACGACATTTCCCATCACGACAAAACACCACAAACTACAACATACCATGATAAACAAAAATAAAATACAAACACCATAACACTCACTCAAACAAACAAACATCTACACACACCCAAGAGACCCTATCATCCCATCATTTTGTTACCCAACATAATCAGACAGAAGGCAGGGATCAAGGACAGATCCGGTCCTTCGAGTACAGGGGGTAAAAAATACCCATCAGACCAGCTCTCTCTCTCTCTCTCCTCCTCGCTTCTCCGTGCCGACGCTGCCCCGCACACGCGTTCGCGTTCGCGTTCGCGCTCGCGTTCGGCCGACACCACACGACAGGTCTTTGGGGCCCCGCCACTGCGCACACGCACGCCTCCTCCTCTTCCTTAGTTCTTTTTCGCTTTTCTTTTCTCCCCCGCCCCCCGCTCTCACCGCCACATCATCCCGCAACCCTTGGGGCATGTTTCCCAACATCAACGCGCCCCAATTCCACTCTCTGCCCGTGCCGCACTCTCCACTTTGCTTCTCCCCGTCCCCTACACACACGACTACCGAAACCCCGGTTGACACACCTTCTCGTAGGACAGGGGTGCGTGCGTGCGTGCGTGCGTTGTCTTGACGGTGACAGCAACAGCAACGGATCCGTCCATCCCATTCCCCCCCACTCGGTAAAGAACCATGTTCAACCCACACTACACAACAAGGGGGGCACACACGAACGCGAAAGAAAGGGCAGGGCAGGGGCAACTATCTCGTACACATTCTTCCTCAGAACCCACATATCGCATCAACGAACGGCAGGCCAATTGCGGACTCAGCCGTGTCAGGCAAATCCAACCCAACCAACACCTCCCACGGAAACCCTGACACTGATCCAGCAGTACGTCCACATACATCGCCACACCAAATACGGGTGACGAGTGAGCAACAAATGGAACAATACACAACAAGGGCTGACCTAATAAAAACTGCACGTCACGTCATACCTTCCAGACAGACGCAGTTCCGACGGGACGGCGGAACCGTATACGTACCTTTCAGCCACAACAACCGACCGACTGGACACGCCCGCGTCTCCAGCCAGCCAACCACCAGGGCCACACAGCCCGCAAGTTTCAGCGTCAACACTTCTTAACGTACGTTGCAAACTTTTCAAAACATTGCCACACACACACACACACACACACACACACACACCACGAAAAGCGTCAACCTCTCTCACACTGGATACACTCAACACTTTTTGTCGGCGGAGCTTGAGGGCCAACGGTTGACACACCCCCACCGGCCACACAGGTTTCCCTTTGAAAATTGCAGTGACGGAGGAGACGCGGCATTACGAGAGGGTTGTTTCCGAGAGCGCGAGCTGGACGGAGCTGCGGCGCCGCCGCCGCCGCCGCCGCCGCCGCCGAGGGGTAATGAACGCACGCGATGCCGCATGACAGCCCATCACCCAAAGTTTCACCCACAACTGCACAGGTCGCACCCCCTTTTCGCGCCATACTAGTGTCGATCGTCAATTACAGCTGACGGTGTTCGCATTTGCCACTTGACGAGAGGGGGGGGGGGGGGGGGAAAAGAAAACAAACATCTGACACGCCATGTGTTTCTCTCTCTCTCTGTTACATCTAGGTCATTCGGCAGCCACTGTAAAAAAAAAAAAAAAAAAAAAAAAAAAAAAAAAAATATTTTTACGACATGGTTGGGTAAGTGATTTAAAGACAACAATTGTGGGTCACACACCATAGACCATTTCGATAGTGTTCTTGTTCTTCTCTTTTTCCTTTTTTTATCGCTCAATTGAAATCAAACCTGGGGATGATGCAATGCTGCGATATGGCACAACCGTCGTCCATTGTACACAACTCGGGAACAAAAAGAAACCAATTCAGGGAACGTTCGTTCCTTCACAACGTTTCTTTCAACGCACTTGGTCTTTACCATCCTGTATATTCAACACACATTTCCTTTCATCAAACTAGGGCATTTCCATAACAGTATTTGCAATACTGCTTCTTCGACGTCATTTCACCATCTTAACTAGAGACAAACAAACAAGAAAATAGCAAAACAGCCTTGAGAACCCCGTCCACCAAATTTCAGTTAGCACGGCATCCAAGATTCTTTTCCGGGGAGTGCAGTGCAGCTGACGCTGCTCAGACCATATACCGTCGCCAGTCTCACTCAACTCTTGCGCATTCCATTCTACGCTACGTGACTATGCAAAAATGAATGAATCAAACCCGCCCAGAGAGCGTCTTGTGCGAGGGGACACACGATATAGAGAACAACAAAACACACAGGGGACACCACCACAGTTGGAGAGAACGTTTCCACCACGGCAGCCGCGCCGTTACGCGCTTTTTTTTTTTCCTCCCCCCCACTGCACACCTCCGACACCACGGGAACGTTCACCGTCCCGTTGCCCTACACTGGCGTTTCTTTTCAACCCCCCACCCTATTCCTCGCTCCCCGGACATTCGACCGATCACAAAGTGCAACCTCTCGTTACCGTCGGGTGCCCCTCTTCATCCCCGGGGCGCCAACAACAAAACAAAAACACCACCGACGCCGTCGTCTCGCGTCACCTCACTCAACTGAGCGGAAAATACACGTACATCCAGAATGACGACACCGCCTCCAGACGTCAGACGTCAGGTCGAAAGAGGGCACCGTACGTCGTGGCGCGTGGTCTCCTAACTCACCTCGCGCGTACAAATACAATGCAATGCGTGTCTCCTCACGTTCACACACACCTCCACGCTCCACTTTTACGTCGCCCAACCAACCAACTACTAACTTAACCCACCCGCTCGGCGTAGAAGCAGCTGTAGGCGGCAACGTGTTTCTCACCCTCGCCACCAACGGTGTGACATCCGACAATCGCGGTTTGCTTTCCGTTCCACACCTCCGGCCATACCATACAAAGGGGACAAAAAAAAAAAAAAAAATATATATATCAAACAAGCCAACTCCAGCGATCCGCCCCCCTAACACCAACACGTCTCGAAACACCCACGCCCACGACCCGGCTGTGGCCTAAAGTGCGTATCCCAACGTCACACCAAAACCAAAGGCGCCGGCGCCGCACCACACCACACCACAAGCTACAGCTACAGCTGTGCCGCCCGTCCACCCGCTCACAACAACAACAACAACAACAACAACAATTCCGCCCTTCCCGCAAAGGCATTTTGGTGGCCCTGAAAAGGGCCGTTTTTTCTTTTCTTCGCCGCGCCGCGGACGAGCCTCCTATTTCCAAGAGCCACCTCCTTACTTGGAGCTCGTGTACTTGGTCACCGCCTTCGTGCCCTCGCTCACCGCGTGCTTGGCCAGCTCGCCAGGCAGCAAGAGCCGCACAGCGGTCTGGATCTCGCGGGACGTGATGGTCGAGCGCTTGTTGTAGTGCGCCAGGCGAGAAGCCTCGGCCGCAATGCGCTCGAAAATGTCGTTCACGAAGCTGTTCATGATGCTCATCGCCTTCGAAGAGATGCCCGTGTCAGGGTGCACCTGCTTCAGCACCTTGTAGATGTAGATGGCATAGCTCTCCTTCCTCTTGCGCTTCTTCTTCTTGTCGCCCTTCGAAATGTTCTTCTGCGCCTTGCCAGCCTTCTTGGCGGCTTTCCCGCTAGTCTTGGGCGGCATCACGAACAAACAGGCAGGCAGGCAGGCAGGCAGGCAGGCACGCGCAGTCAGTCAGTCAGTCAGGCGCTCCGCTCCAGTCAGCGTCTCCCCACACAGTGGCACCCGCCGCACGCCGCCGCCGCACCTTTACCAGCTCGCCCTGCTGCGGCCGCCGACCAATGGGGCGCGCGCGCAACCGGCCGCCGCACCCGAGCCCATAAAGGACCCCCACCCCGCCGGCGCCGGCACGCACTCCGCTGCTCGACTCGCTGCGGCTCGCACCGTTTGGGGCGTTGTGCTTTTTCTTTCTCGCTTCTTTCCAAACTAGCCCATCGCCATGTCCGGACGCGGAAAGGGAGGCAAAGTCAAGGGCAAGTCAAAGTCCCGCTCAAGCAGGGCTGGGCTCCAGTTCCCGGTCGGCAGAATCCACCGCCTCCTGCGCAAGGGAAACTACGCCGAGCGCGTCGGCGCCGGGGCGCCCGTCTACCTCGCCGCCGTCATGGAGTACCTCGCGGCTGAGGTGCTCGAGCTGGCCGGAAACGCGGCCCGCGACAACAAGAAGACGCGCATCATCCCGCGCCACCTGCAGCTCGCCATACGCAACGACGAGGAGCTCAACAAGCTCTTGTCGGGCGTCACCATCGCACAGGGAGGTGTCCTGCCCAACATCCAGGCCGTCCTGCTGCCAAAGAAGACCGAGAAGAAGGCCTAAAAGAGAGACAGCGCAATCGGCAACCGCCGCGTGCTCCCTTGGCACGCAGCGCGCCATTTGCCGCCTCGGCTCAAAAAACAAAACACAATCGGCCCTTTTCAGGGCCACCACACAAACCTACGTCCAAAGCAGAATTCCAGTCGTTCGTCGCACCACTTTTCTCTCTCTCTCTCTCTCTCTCTCTCTCTCTCTCTCTCTCTCTGTGTACGGTTTTTTTTTCCTTCTTACACACACAGGCGCCGCCATCTTGTACACACGTACTTGGCCACCTCCTCCACTCAACTCCACGCACGCACAGTCTCGCGACCATTAACCAGCACACGTGGCGCACAACAACACACCTCAAAAATAACCCCTCGGCGCTCAGCCGCGCCGCAACACACAGCCCATCCACCGACAAGAAGCATACAAGCAAAGAGGGAGGGGAAGGAAGGAAGGAAGGAGCTCACACAACGCAAGGGCACGCTTCCTTCCCTCCCAACCGCACCGCACACCACGTCAAAAAAAACTCCAAACAAAACTAAAAGGCCAAGTAGACTAAAAAGGAAAAGAAAAACCAGCAACACAGACTCTTTCGCACTTTTCAACTTCCGAACACTGTGGTGGCCCTGAAAAGGGCCGTTTTTCAATCTATCTCTCTTTCCTTCCTTCGGTCTCACACCGCCTAACCGCCGAAACCGTACAGGGTGCGCCCCTGCCTCTTCAGGGCGTACACCACGTCCATGGCCGTCACAGTCTTGCGCTTGGCGTGCTCAGTGTACGTCACCGCGTCGCGGATCACGTTCTCCAGGAACACCTTCAGCACTCCGCGCGTCTCCTCGTAGATCAGACCAGAGATGCGCTTCACGCCGCCCCTGCGCGCCAGGCGGCGGATCGCGGGCTTCGTGATGCCCTGGATGTTGTCGCGCAACACCTTGCGGTGCCGCTTGGCGCCACCCTTGCCGAGCCCCTTTCCTCCCTTGCCGCGGCCTGTCATTCTTCTTCTTCAAGCGTCTCAACCACAATAATATAAAAAACAGAAAGCAAGGCAAGCTCCTCACCCGGCGCTAGCGAGTCGGCTACGGTTGTGGCGCCCAGCGCGCGCGCCGCCCCCCTATATAGACTCTGGGGCCCCGCGGCCCGCCCTCCCCTCCCCCCACCACCGCGCACCGAGGGCATATAAGCGCAGCACCCGGGGCGCGCGGGCCCGTTGTCAAGGCAGCACCGGACGCCGTCGCGCACGCATATCCTCCACGCCGCATCCGCATCCGCAGTAGCCATGGCCCGGACAAAGCAAACGGCCCGCAAGTCCACCGGCGGAAAGGCGCCGCGCAAACAGCTCGCCACCAAGGCGGCGAGGAAGAGCGCGCCCGCCACCGGCGGCGTCAAGAAGCCCCACCGCTACAGGCCGGGCACCGTCGCCCTGCGAGAAATCAGGCGCTACCAGAAGAGCACAGAGCTGCTCATCCGCAAGCTGCCATTCCAGCGCCTAGTGCGCGAGATCGCCCAGGACTTCAAGACCGACCTGCGCTTCCAGAGCTCCGCAGTCATGGCCCTGCAGGAGGCCAGCGAGGCCTACCTCGTCGGCCTCTTCGAAGACACCAACCTGTGCGCAATCCACGCCAAGCGAGTCACCATCATGCCCAAGGACATCCAGCTCGCGCGCCGCATCCGCGGCGAGCGCGCCTAAACCCGCACACCGCCAAACAAACAAAACGGCCCTTTTCAGGGCCACTAACGTCTCTCCGTCGCGAGCAAAACTTTGTCGGTCGCAACGACTAGTTCCCCACTCACTCTCCAGTCCAGTCGTCCCACCCCCGGCCCGGCCCGGCGCCGCCGTTTCCAAAAAAAAGAAAAAAGCACCGCACCGGCCGAACCAAGTCGCAAGCGTCAATAGCGCCACCCACACAGGCCACGGCACAAAACGTGACGCCCGGAAAGCAAAGCAAAGCAAAAAAGACTATTCCAAAACCACCACCAAGACAAACAAACAAACAAACGCGGCGCAAAATAAATAGGTAAAAAATAATAAAAGTAAAATACACTTTGTGTAACACCAACCGCGGCGCCGCCGCCCACGCCCGCCAACGACCCCACAATCCAACCACCATCCACACATGAAACAAACAAACGCCAGCAAGCAAGACAGACAGACAGACAACAAGGCAACCGACCGACCACGACACGACACGACAATCAACACCTTCCCGACGTGCTTTGATGGCCCTGAGAAGGGCCGTTTTTGTTTTTGTCCGGGACCGCGCGACAGCCTCTGGTTGCGCGCCGGCCTCCAGGCGACGGTGTCAACCGCCAACCCTTCCCTGCCCTTTTTACTTCTTCTTCTTGGGCGAAGCCTTCGCCTTAGACGGCGTCGCCGTCGCCTTCTTCGGGCGCGGCGCCTTCGGCTTCTTCGTCGGAACCTTGGCGGCCTTCTTCGCCTTCGACGGCGACTTGGCCTTGGCCGGCTTGGCCGCAGCCGCCTTCTTCGCACCCGCGGGAGCGGCCGACGCCGCAGACGCCTTCTTGGCGGCGCCCGCCTTCCGACCGGTCGCCGCCTTCACGCCGCCAGCCTTCTTTGCGCCGGCCGCACGGGCCCCCTTCTTCTCCTTGCTGGCCGGAGCGGCGCGCTTCTTCTTCGCACCACCGCCGCCACCACGAGCCTTGCCGCCCTCGGCCGCCCCGCCGCCGGCGCCGGCAAGCTTGAAAGAGCCCGACGCGCCCTTCCCCTTCGTCTGCACCAGCTCGCCAGCCACGACGGCCGACTTGAGGTACTTCTTGATAAAGGGCGCCAGCTTCTCCGCGTCCAGCTTGTAGTGCGCGGCAATGTACTTCTTGATCGCCTGCAGCGACGACCCGCCGCGCTCCTTCAGACTCTTGATGGCGGCCGTCACCATCTCAGAGGTGCGCGGGTGCGCAGGCTTGGCGCGCGGCTTCTTCGCAGACGACGCAGACTTGGCCTTCTTCGTAGTGCCGGTGGCGGCGGGTGCCGCGGCAGTCTCGTTCGTAGCCGCCTGGTCTGCCATCTTTTGCCTGTTCTCTTTTCTTTTTTCCCCTTGCTTTCGCTTCCTTCTCTCCTTCGACGACGCACAACAGCGAGGGGCGCGCAGCAGAGAATAGCCGCGCACGCCTCTCGCATCACGATGTAGTGTCTTCCAAGGTCGACACTACTGTTGTGTGGCTGAAGTTCTGGTAGAATCTCTCTACCCTTCCTTCATCATGTGGAACAACGGTGTTGTCCTTTCAGTTTCTTCTTAGTGCAAAGCTTACGGATTTCCATGTTGCCCTGCTTCGTGGGCGTTGTATTTTATGAAGTTTGCTGCGGTTTCCTTTTTTTTTTTTTTTTTTTTTTTTTCCCGCAGCAGGTGTTTCTATGTTCTACTTGTCAGGTAGCGATGTGTGCGCTAATCTTGCATGGCGGCATTGTCTGCTGGCCGTCTCAGGAGGTCTGGCCAGCGAAGAGTACGTCGCCAGTGTGGACGTTGTCCAAGATTCCTTACAAGCGGGTTATCTGATGTACCCGCTTTGATGTAAAATTTTGTGGCCGCTTCTTCGAACCGCCTGCGTAGCGGTACGATGTCAGCTACCACGTGTGTGTCCTCCGTGGGGAAGTCCCGTGGGAGGTGTAGAGCTAACCTGATCGCCCTGTTCTGCAGTTTTTGCAGCCGCTCCAGGTTTGTTTGCGCCGTGTTGCCCCACACTACCGCCGCGTATTCGAGGAGAGGTCGAATTACGGACTTATATAGTGTGAGGCCGACGTGTGTAGGCAGTGTCGTAGTGGGGTTTAGCAGTGGGTAGAGGAGTCTTAGTCTACCTAGTGCTTTGCCCCTGATGCTCTCCACGTGTGGCCTCCAGGTGAGGTGACGGTCCAATGTGACGCCCAGGTATTTTGCGGTTCCGCTCCAAGGGACCGGGACGCCTCGGACCGAGACTGTAGGTGCGTCGTCCCTGAAGTGCCTCGTCGCAATAATTATAGCCTGCGACTTTTCCCCATTGTAGGCTAGGCGCCATTTTTTCGCCCAGTCAGTGAGGGCGTCGGTGGCCGTCTGGAGTTTCCGCTGCAACGCCTCGACGCATCTGCTGCGGCTGTAAACGGCTGTGTCGTCCGCATACAGCGCCAGGTTGACGTGATCTGTGCGCGGTGGATCTGCCGTGTACAGCGAGTATAGCGTCGGCCCAACGACCGAGCCTTGAGGTACACCCGCGAGTATTCGACGCTCCGTGGAGATTCCACTGTCCGCCCTGACGTGGAACGTTCTGCCCTCGAGGTAGCTCTGTAAGAGCTTCACGTGCGACACCGGGACGCCCAGGTCAAATAGCTTGAACAGGAGGCCCCGATGCCACACGGAGTCGAAGGCACGCGACACGTCGAGCAGGAGAGCGCCGAAATACTCGCGTCGGTCGATGGCACCGAACGCCTCCTCTGTTAGGCGCAGCAGCTGGTGCGTCGTGGCGTGTTGACTCCTGAAGCCAAACTGTTCATTTGGCAGGAGTTGTTCTGCCTCGATGAGCGCCCGCAGGCGGACCAGATACAGGCGTTCGAATATTTTCGATAATGCCGGAAGCAGGCTGATTGGCCTGTAGTTTTTCGCCCTTCTGATGTCCTTCCCAGGTTTGGGGAGGGCTACTATTTCGGCATGCTTCCAGCATGATGGGAAATTTTTGCTGAGCAGCACCTGGTTGAAGACTGACGCGAGGACGTCTGCTGCCATGTCCGGTAGCTGCTTCAGCATAACGTTCGTTACGTCGTCTGGTCCGCCTGCTTTTTTACAGTTTAGGTGGCGAAGTTGCAGTTTGACTTCTTCCGGTGAGATCGGCTCGATGGCGTCTTCTACCTCGTCGTATTCAGCATCAAGGAAGACGGTGAGGCGTTCATCTACTAACTGGATGTGGGCGGCGTCTATCGGGTCGTTGACTGGCGTGAAATTCGCGGCGAACGCGTCCGCTAGGGCTTCAGCCTTCGCGTTCGGCTCGCTCACGAATTCGGCTCCCACTTGCAGCGGCGGAATCTTTTGAATGCGGCGCAGGTAACCTTTTACGGCTCTCCAGGCCGAGCCGTCTTCAATGTGTAGTTGTCCCATCTTGCGCGCCCACTCCTGATTTCGATGTGCGTCTACATCAGCCTTGATATGACGGCACAGTCTGTTTAGTTCTCTCTTGGTGGCTGGATTCCTGGTCCTCTGCCACTCCCGCTGTAGGCGGTTCTTCTCCACGATATCCTCACGGATTTGTCGTGGCAGAGGATGAGGCCGGCAGTCAATGTTGGCGTCGTCTCTGACAGGCGTGGCCGCAGCCACGGCGTCAACGATCGACTGTCGGATGTGCTGTAGTGCTGCGTCTGCCCCGTGTTCCGCCGCGTCCGGTGTGGCCTCAAGGGAATCGGTGACGGAGTTTCGGAACTCGTCCCAGCTGATGCTGCGTACGTCGAGACCTCTACGCTGTCTTGGGAGAGCGTCGGCGTCGAGGTCAAATATGACCGGTACGTGGTCTGAGGACATCTTTGGCCGCGTGCCGGCCGTGACGTGAAGGCGGGCGCCCTTGACGATCATTATATCCAGGATATCCGGGTGGCCCCGGTTTCGTGGATATATTGTCGGCTCGTGGGGACCGATGACGACAGCTTCGTGGCGTTCTGCGACACGGAGCAGGCGCCGCCCGCTTGTGTTGGTCGTCCTGCTGTTCCAGACCGCGTGCTTTGCGTTGAAGTCTCCCCCCAGTATGATTTTTCCGGGGAGAGCCAGCAACTTGTTGTAATCTCCCGGTAGGAGCGCTCCTCTGGGCGGTCTGTAGACAGCGACGAACGTTATAGTGCCGTGTGCCGTTTCCACTGATACGGCAGTTGCTTCTGTCGTCGCCATTTCTGGTTTTTGGACGCGGTGGTGCCGTAGTGTCCTCCGAACATATACTGCAGTGCCGCCTCCATGTGTTGGCCTGTCGTCCCTGTAGCATTCGTAATTTGCTACGCCTACTCGGACGCCAGGCTTAAGCCACGTTTCGGTGACGAGACATATGTCGATATTCTCGTCACGAATAAGTTGCCTGAATTCGCCTGCTTGCTTAAGGAGCCCCTCGGCGTTGAAGACGCAGGCTTTTATACCCCTTAGAGCTTCAGGCATGATGGCTGCACGGTTGAATGGCGGATGCAACTTTCTGCACCACGGCCAGGAGCTCAGACATCTGCTGCATCATCGTCTCCATGCAGCTGAGCATTCGTTCTACGCGGTCGTGATTGTCCGCGTTTCCGCCGACAACATGGCGCGCGTCCGTCGCGTTGCTCTCCACTTGTCCGCCATCTTGTCGGGCTCCGACAGTATGGCGGGGCGCTGTGGGGCGCCGCCATCTTGGCTCCGGGAAGTCCTTGGGGCTCCCCAGGTTAGGAGCGGCTGCCGCTGGTTGGTGCGCTGCGCGTGCCGGTGGAGCCGGGACGGCTCGCGCTGATTGGTCCGCTGCACGCTGGGTCGCTGCGGGTTGGTAAGCCAGGCGCTGCGGGGGTGCAGCGGTCGGGGCTACCTGCCTGCGCGGCAGCGCTGTGGGCGGGGCTACGGAGCCCTGTCCTGCAGTTGGGCCAGCTGCCGGCTGGGCTGCGGTAGGTGGAGTCCGTCCGCCATTGCTCACCGATGCGTGTGTAGCGGGGACTCCATTTTGTGGCGCCGCGTTGTCTGGAATTTGGCGCGCTTTTGCGGTCGTTGCCCTGCCTCGGCGGCCTCCTCTCCTGTTGTTCCGCTTCTTCCGGGGCTGGGTAGAGCGTTGGCGGGAACTCTGCCTTTGTGTTCCCTTGTCTTCGTTTCCGCGCGCGCGGTCGGCGAAATCGAGGAGCACTGGGCAGCCACGGTAACTAGCCACGTGTTTGCCTTGGCAGAGCTTGCATTTCGGGGTGAAATCCTTGTGTGGCACCCCTTTAAGCGCGCATGACTCTGTTGAGTGTTGCTCGCCGCATTTCACGCAAAAGTCTGGCATTGCACAGTACTTGCTGACGTGGCCAGGTTCCAGGCAGCGGTAGCACTGTGCGTATGCCGCCTTGTTCCGCAGTTCTTCGGCCTTCACTTCCACATTGCCTATTTTTGTGAGGCTGAAGAGCTGCCTGTTGTGTGTGGTGTTGCTGGCTATTACCAGCATAAGTGGGCCACGCCTGCGTGTGCGAAAGGGGCGCATTCTTACGACCTCTTCTGTAACGAATCCCATATTCTCAAGGTCCTCCTTTACTTCAGAAGGCAGGATTGTGCGAGGCAAGTGCCTAAACACTACCTTGAGCGGCTTCGTTCTTAGGGGGCTGAACGTATAGTGGGACCACTTCTTGTCCTGCACCAGCTGAGACACTTTTTGGTAGTCCTCAGTGGTTTTGGTGCATATTTTGAACAATTCGTCACCAGTCACGCGCACTGAATAGTTGTCTTTGCCAATGCACAGACTGATGGCGTTTTGAAGCTCCCTAAAATGCTCGCCAAATTTAATAACAATTGGCGGCGGTTTGCGACGCTGTTGCGCCTTGGGCATTTCAATGTCCTCCTCCTCCGCGTCACTAAGAGCGCCAAAGCTGTTACTCACATTTACAGGTGTGGTGTCCTTTGTGAGCACTGCCTTCGCCGTTCTTCTCGCAGTGGTGAAGCCGTCTTTGTCGGTCGCGTTGTTGCGGCCGCGCCTGCGGTTCGGCTTGGAGGGAAGCGGTGGAGTGTTGCTTTCCCTCCTGTATTTGTTGACTGACGGTATGTCGCCAGTCAGGGCGCGTTTCCTGGAGGTAGGCTGCTTGTGTTGCGGTGCGTCGTGCTCCATAGCCTCCTCCTCCTCGTCGCTATCCGGAAGTGGAGTGGCCAGGGCGTGGGGCAGCATCCCCACAAGCAGCTGAAGGGCTGAGTCGGTGTCACTCGACGTGAATGGCTCACGTGGCTGCGACATAATCACGGTTGTCGGCGGCACAGTGGAGGTAGCACACGACACTGTGGTATCGGCACTACCACTGTATGACGCGGACACACCGGTTATTTCGCACAAACTAGTGCCACTCCTTAGGGGAGGAGTACTATCGGAGGCACACGGTTGTGCCATCGACGTACTCGACTCGCCCCTTGCGTGCAGGGACGCGGCCCTGCCCGCGGGAGTCGGCACTGTCGCTTCAGCTTGCGGCGTGGCGGAGCGCTCGGCGCGTACGTCCGTCTCGCACGGCATCGCTGACTCGAGTGGGCCGCGCACGCGCCTGGCCCAGCCAGTGTCGCGGGCGGGCGCGGACGGCCGAGAGAGCGGCCGCCACTCGGCGCGCCGCCGCGCCGCCGCGCCGCGCCTCCCGCGCTTGCTACCGCCCAACGTCCGACAGCCTGCGCGGAGCAGCCCCCAACCTGCGCCGCAACCACCCGCGCCATTCAAACCACCGAGGATGGGGCTACACACACCGACACCACGGTCGCCAACCAGTCGCCGCGGCGGCGCCGCAAACCACGGCCAAACTGCAGCCACCGCGCGCCACAGCCTGGGTCGGCCCGCCGAGAATCGCCGCCCCCGCCCAAATGCCGCCCCCACAGCCCCAGCCGACGACCCGCCACAATGGCCAAACCTTCGTCAAAACTCCCACACCGTCGCCGCGGCAGCCCGGCCACCGCGGCCGGCGCCACAGCCACACGAGCCGAGTCGTGCGGCGATGACGGCCGTGCACAAACGCACCTCCGCCGCCCCATCGCCTTCCGCCGTTTTCCCGATCGGCCCGCAGCCGTCGGGCCACGGCCGCGGGCCGTCCTCCTCCTCTCGCCTCGCCCGCCAACACCCACAGCCCTTCCAACACATTTTTTTTTTCTTTTTTCTTTTTTTTTTTCTACTTTTTTACGATCGCCGCCTGCGCAACATGGCACCGGCCGACGGAGCGCCAACCCCCCCGCCACAGGCGAAAACAAGACAACGATAAACAAACAAACAAAATAAATTACCAGCCAGCCCCAACTACAGACACACCGAATCTGCCCTCACAGCCGACCTTACACGCCTCAACGTCAAAACAAAGGTGGTTTCTTTCTTTCAACGGTTACCTTACCTTAGGTTACGTCAGGTTAGGCTAAGAAGGCGTCAGGGTTAGGTTAAGCGTTGACGTGACGTCACGTCTTAACGTAGGCGTTAAGCTAAGGTTGCGGTCACGTACGTTAGGTTAAGGCGACTTGGGGGTTGGCCTAAGGGCTTACGTTAGGTTACGTTAGTTTAGGTGGCTGCGTTAACGGCTTAAAGAAGTTTAGGAGGTTAAGGCGTCGAGGCGGCCGCACCCCCTTAGCTGCTGCGGCTCGGCCACGCCACGCCACGCCACGCCACGCTTTGGGGTTTCATAAGGTCGCGCGGCGGGTCGTCGGCACGCCGCAAAGGACAAAACTGCAAGACGACGTCGAAAAACAAACAACAGGTAAAAAATAAATAAGTAAAAATAAACGACGCCGACAGGCGGGGATCAGCAGAACGAGCAGATTCCGGAGAGCGAACGAGACACACACGCACGCACGCACACACACACACACACACACAAACCCCCCCGAGCCGAGAGAGCACAGCACCACCACGTGTCGGCCTCCGCTCACCCGACTCGGCTGGGCTGGGCTGGGCTGGGCTGGGCTGGGCTGGGCTGGGCTGGGCTGGCGGCCGGGCCGGATGCACGTGCACGTACACGTACGGCTACAGCCACTACCCGTACACAGCCGCTCTTCACGCAACACCAGCCAAATGGCGCGCCCGCGGCTCGTCGCGGTCGCAACGCCACGCCGGCACACTTTCGGCACCACCGTCTTCGCGCGCACCGCAAACAAAAACGCAGCCGACACACACAGAAAAAAAAAAAAAACAACACAGAGCGCGAGAGACGGGCGGCGGCGCACCTTTCGCCAGCCGGCAGGCAATCGACTCGCCCAGTACGACAAACGTGCACGCCACCCCACCCACCAACCAACCAGTCGTCGTCGTCGTCGTCCCGAAATCAAACAAACTCTCAAAAGGCACAGCCCCTGCTGCCAACGGACGCAGGCGCCACGCAGCTCCCTTCCCGCCACACTCGATTCGCAGCGCAACTCACCCGGCACACCGTCAAACGACGGGCTGGGCTCGCCGCATCGCCGCAACCTACACACCTTCCCCGCCACGACGCACAGCCCCACCAGACGCCCGTGCCGCAACGACACTACCGCACTACTCCTCTCGCCCTTGCCATACACGACACAACACGCCAAAAAATGAAAATCCAAATACAAACAAAAACACCGCCCCCACGACCCAAACACATGCACGGCGCGCCAACACACGCGAGGCAAGGCACGCAGCAAACGGCGTCCCCTCCGCGTCGCGCCATCAACCTACACACACAAGGCAACACCAACAACAAACAGCCAGCCAGCCAGCCAGCCAGCCAGCCCCACTCTCACGCCGCAAAAACAGAAAACACACCGAAACCGCCAAACGCCGCACATTCGCGCTTCGCACTCACCACACACCTCTCGGCATCCGTTTCGCACACAACGACGCGACGCACAATACATCATCACGGGCTACGCACGCACACCGCGACCCACTTTTTTACGACGCCCTCGCCAGAGCACACGTGCCCACGCCCACACACAGTCGACACAACGACGCAGCGCGCAGCAGACGCGGCCGCAACACATACCTCCCCGACGACGCGCCAACACCGCCAGCCACTGCTCACTCGCCCAAGCAACCCGTGCACACAACTGCCACACGCGTCCACCACGCCGCCGCCAACCACCCGCCCGCCAGGGGGCGCTCACGTCCGCGACAACAGCGCGGCACCGCCGGACCGGGCCGAACCGAGCCGAGCCGCCGCCTCCTCTCCACTCGGCACGCCACGTCCTGCTTGCAAAACACATGGCTCGTCCCTCTGTACACACAACGCGCCTGCCTGCGGTCGCCGCCGGCATCTATCTACCTGCGCATCGGAGCCAGGCCGGCAAGCCCACACTTAAATAATGCACTTCACCAGCCAAACAAACCCACTCTTCCTTTCTTTGCACAGCGCATGCAACAGCAGCCCCAGGAGCCGGGCCCGCCGCCAGCGTCTCCTCCTCCTCTGGGCACAGCCAGCCAGCCGTTCCCACCGCCCCGCCCCTGCTCTGCAGAACAAGAAAAAACGAAAAAGTACCAACACACGCACCCAAAGCGTAAGCCAGACAAGACCAGCCTCTCCAAGGCCACACACACGCAAAAAAACAAAAAAAAACAAAAACACTACAACAAAATAAAATAAAATGAAAAAGAAAAAGCAAGCTGTCGCCTCGCCCCCGCCCGTCCCCCCACCCCACCACATTCGCCCCCTCCGCTTGTTTTCCTTTCTACAATTTCCCTCTTTTCCACCCAATATCCCGCCGCGGTTTACGGGCACCGGCCGATTTTGCGCCCGCCCACATGTGTGCCTACTCCCCACCACCATTCCCTCCGCAGCCCGCAGCCCGCAGCCCGCAGCCCGCAGCCCGCTTTTCCCCCCTCCCTGCCACACCACACCACACCACACCACACCACACCACACCACACCACACCACACCGACGGTGCTGACGTCGACACGCACCCAAGACAGGGGCCACGACCGTCTTTTTTCCTGGGCCCATCCCCGCACCGCACCTCCTTCCAATCATCAACGCTGTGGCGCCTGTGTCCGCGCGAGACGCGTGCGCGCCGCCTCTCTCAACATCCGTCCGCCGGCCGGCCCGTTTTTCGGCCCCCAGGCCATCCGTCAACCACCACTGCCCCTGCCCGCCCCGCACCACACCACACACCGCTGCTTGCCCCGGCCGTTGCCACCAAAGGCGCCAACCGCAGCCCGCGCGCGCCAGAAAGAGATGGCAAAACTACAGGGACCCAGCCGACCGACGAAAATCAGAGCAATTGGCCGGGAGGATCAAAAAGAGAGCTCCGAAAACCACCGTAGCGAGGCGTGGGAGGAAACGTTACGAGAAGCAGGAAGGGACCAGGAAAAATTCTGGAAATTTCTTAAAACTCGTAAACTAGACACGAAACATCTACATCTACATGGGGAAGGAACGACCCCACAGACCGAGCTGAAGCACTGGCGGATTCACTAGAAAGGCAATTCCAAGCACCAGAAGCGGTAGATGACGAAACTGATGACCACCAGGAAATGGTACTCAGAAGGGTAAAACCGCATCCTAAGTGCCCCGATCAGAACATCTTTCACAATCCAATAAACGCAGAAACCCCGTATCTTATCACATCACAAACATACACACATCCTAAGAAGGCATCAGGCCCAGATTCCATCAAACCGCAACTACTACATCACCTACCTCCAGCAACTATCAATTATCTATCTAACATCAATATATAATGCTTGCTTCAGACTAAACTACTTGGAAACAGGCCCGAGTCATCACATTACCAAAGCCAAACAAGGACTTATTATTTCCGCAAAACTATAGGCCAACTTCCTTGGAAAGGTTCTCGGAAAGCTCATTCAAACTGAACTGAAGAAATTCAATTCTTAAAGGATAACAACATAATCATCCCACAACAATTCCGATTCCGCGAAGAACACAGCACCACCCACCAGGTGACCAGACTAGTCGAGCACATATGTCAGGCCAGAAACATTAGACACAGTACTGGAGCAGTCCTGCTTGACATTGGAAAAGCATTCGGATAACGCCTTATCTACAAGCTCCACCAGTACAACTGCCCCATCCACATTATTGCTTCTTTTCTCCGCAACAGAGCATTCTATGTCCATGTACCAGGAGCGGCAAGTAACACTAGATCCATAGAGGCTGGAGTCCCGCAAGGCTCAGTGCTGGGGCCCATTCTCTACTCAATATACACAAACAAACAGCTGGGAGGACACTTGTCACTATTTGCAGACGACACTGCAGTCTACCGCAGCAGTTCTAACCTGCAATATAGAGTCACAAAAATAGAGCAACACCTACAATCCATCCAGAAATGGGCTAACCAAAAAAACAATAAACGCGGAGAAAACCCAAGCAATACAATACGATTCACATTCAAAAAGAATACCTCCTAACCTGCATATACGCCTCAGAAATAACAATCTTCCATGGTCAGGCACAATAAAGTATCTAGGCATCAAGCTGGACAAGAGGTTGACATTTAGAGACCATGTTACACACGTTTGTAACAAGGCTGCAGCAGCAATATTCAGACTGTACCCAATCATCAAAGGAAACAGAATAAATATGCGCGCCAAAAAGAAAATCTTCAAAACCGTCATAGGAACCAGCCATCACTTACGGCTCTGAAAAATCTCGTCAATGGCCGCAGACACCAAACATAACAAGAGTAAAAAAGGGTGCAGAACAAATACTTCAGAATTACTGCTGATGCCGGCCGGTACCAGACAAACCGAGACATATACACAAACCATAACATACTCAATCAAAATCCCGGAAATCATCCAAAGAAAAATCCATAAAGTTTTTTTTTTTTTTTTTTTTTGTTTTTTTTCCACCAAACCACGGATTCGAACCACCCACTCATCAGAAATCTGGGACCAAAATCCACCCGACCCAAGAACGACATTTCCCATCACGACAAAACACCACAAACTACAACATACCATGATAAACAAAAATAAAATACAAACACCATAACACTCACTCAAACAAACAAACATCTACACACACCCAAGAGACCCTATCATCCCATCATTTTGTTACCCAACATAATCAGACAGAAGGCAGGGATCAAGGACAGATCCGGTCCTTCGAGTACAGGGGGTAAAAAATACCCATCAGACCAGCTCTCTCTCTCTCTCTCCTCCTCGCTTCTCCGTGCCGACGCTGCCCCGCACACGCGTTCGCGTTCGCGTTCGCGCTCGCGTTCGGCCGACACCACACGACAGGTCTTTGGGGCCCCGCCACTGCGCACACGCACGCCTCCTCCTCTTCCTTAGTTCTTTTTCGCTTTTCTTTTCTCCCCCGCCCCCCGCTCTCACCGCCACATCATCCCGCAACCCTTGGGGCATGTTTCCCAACATCAACGCGCCCCAATTCCACTCTCTGCCCGTGCCGCACTCTCCACTTTGCTTCTCCCCGTCCCCTACACACACGACTACCGAAACCCCGGTTGACACACCTTCTCGTAGGACAGGGGTGCGTGCGTGCGTGCGTGCGTTGTCTTGACGGTGACAGCAACAGCAACGGATCCGTCCATCCCATTCCCCCCCACTCGGTAAAGAACCATGTTCAACCCACACTACACAACAAGGGGGGCACACACGAACGCGAAAGAAAGGGCAGGGCAGGGGCAACTATCTCGTACACATTCTTCCTCAGAACCCACATATCGCATCAACGAACGGCAGGCCAATTGCGGACTCAGCCGTGTCAGGCAAATCCAACCCAACCAACACCTCCCACGGAAACCCTGTGATCCAGCAGTACGTCCACATACATCGCCACACCAAATACGGGTGACGAGTGAGCAACAAATGGAACAATACACAACAAGGGCTGACCTAATAAAAACTGCACGTCACGTCATACCTTCCAGACAGACGCAGTTCCGACGGGACGGCGGAACCGTATACGTACCTTTCAGCCACAACAACCGACCGACTGGACACGCCCGCGTCTCCAGCCAGCCAACCACCAGGGCCACACAGCCCGCAAGTTTCAGCGTCAACACTTCTTAACGTACGTTGCAAACTTTTCAAAACATTGCCACACACACACACACACACACACACACACACACCACGAAAAGCGTCAACCTCTCTCACACTGGATACACTCAACACTTTTTGTCGGCGGAGCTTGAGGGCCAACGGTTGACACACCCCCACCGGCCACACAGGTTTCCCTTTGAAAATTGCAGTGACGGAGGAGACGCGGCATTACGAGAGGGTTGTTTCCGAGAGCGCGAGCTGGACGGAGCTGCGGCGCCGCCGCCGCCGCCGCCGCCGCCGCCGAGGGGTAATGAACGCACGCGATGCCGCATGACAGCCCATCACCCAAAGTTTCACCCACAACTGCACAGGTCGCACCCCCTTTTCGCGCCATACTAGTGTCGATCGTCAATTACAGCTGACGGTGTTCGCATTTGCCACTTGACGAGAGGGGGGGGGGGGGGGGAAAAGAAAACAAACATCTGACACGCCATGTGTTTCTCTCTCTCTCTGTTACATCTAGGTCATTCGGCAGCCACTGTAAAAAAAAAAAAAAAAAAAAAAAAAAAAAAAAAATATTTTTACGACATGGTTGGGTAAGTGATTTAAAGACAACAATTGTGGGTCACACACCATAGACCATTTCGATAGTGTTCTTGTTCTTCTCTTTTTCCTTTTTTTATCGCTCAATTGAAATCAAACCTGGGGATGATGCAATGCTGCGATATGGCACAACCGTCGTCCATTGTACACAACTCGGGAACAAAAAGAAACCAATTCAGGGAACGTTCGTTCCTTCACAACGTTTCTTTCAACGCACTTGGTCTTTACCATCCTGTATATTCAACACACATTTCCTTTCATCAAACTAGGGCATTTCCATAACAGTATTTGCAATACTGCTTCTTCGACGTCATTTCACCATCTTAACTAGAGACAAACAAACAAGAAAATAGCAAAACAGCCTTGAGAACCCCGTCCACCAAATTTCAGTTAGCACGGCATCCAAGATTCTTTTCCGGGGAGTGCAGTGCAGCTGACGCTGCTCAGACCATATACCGTCGCCAGTCTCACTCAACTCTTGCGCATTCCATTCTACGCTACGTGACTATGCAAAAATGAATGAATCAAACCCGCCCAGAGAGCGTCTTGTGCGAGGGGACACACGATATAGAGAACAACAAAACACACAGGGGACACCACCACAGTTGGAGAGAACGTTTCCACCACGGCAGCCGCGCCGTTACGCGCTTTTTTTTTTTCCTCCCCCCCACTGCACACCTCCGACACCACGGGAACGTTCACCGTCCCGTTGCCCTACACTGGCGTTTCTTTTCAACCCCCCACCCTATTCCTCGCTCCCCGGACATTCGACCGATCACAAAGTGCAACCTCTCGTTACCGTCGGGTGCCCCTCTTCATCCCCGGGGCGCCAACAACAAAACAAAAACACCACCGACGCCGTCGTCTCGCGTCACCTCACTCAACTGAGCGGAAAATACACGTACATCCAGAATGACGACACCGCCTCCAGACGTCAGACGTCAGGTCGAAAGAGGGCACCGTACGTCGTGGCGCGTGGTCTCCTAACTCACCTCGCGCGTACAAATACAATGCAATGCGTGTCTCCTCACGTTCACACACACCTCCACGCTCCACTTTTACGTCGCCCAACCAACCAACTACTAACTTAACCCACCCGCTCGGCGTAGAAGCAGCTGTAGGCGGCAACGTGTTTCTCACCCTCGCCACCAACGGTGTGACATCCGACAATCGCGGTTTGCTTTCCGTTCCACACCTCCGGCCATACCATACAAAGGGGACAAAAAAAAAAAAAAAATATATATATCAAACAAGCCAACTCCAGCGATCCGCCCCCCTAACACCAACACGTCTCGAAACACCCACGCCCACGACCCGGCTGTGGCCTAAAGTGCGTATCCCAACGTCACACCAAAACCAAAGGCGCCGGCGCCGCACCACACCACACCACAAGCTACAGCTACAGCTGTGCCGCCCGTCCACCCGCTCACAACAACAACAACAACAACAACAACAATTCCGCCCTTCCCGCAAAGGCATTTTGGTGGCCCTGAAAAGGGCCGTTTTTTCTTTTCTTCGCCGCGCCGCGGACGAGCCTCCTATTTCCAAGAGCCACCTCCTTACTTGGAGCTCGTGTACTTGGTCACCGCCTTCGTGCCCTCGCTCACCGCGTGCTTGGCCAGCTCGCCAGGCAGCAAGAGCCGCACAGCGGTCTGGATCTCGCGGGACGTGATGGTCGAGCGCTTGTTGTAGTGCGCCAGGCGAGAAGCCTCGGCCGCAATGCGCTCGAAAATGTCGTTCACGAAGCTGTTCATGATGCTCATCGCCTTCGAAGAGATGCCCGTGTCAGGGTGCACCTGCTTCAGCACCTTGTAGATGTAGATGGCATAGCTCTCCTTCCTCTTGCGCTTCTTCTTCTTGTCGCCCTTCGAAATGTTCTTCTGCGCCTTGCCAGCCTTCTTGGCGGCTTTCCCGCTAGTCTTGGGCGGCATCACGAACAAACAGGCAGGCAGGCAGGCAGGCAGGCAGGCACGCGCAGTCAGTCAGTCAGTCAGGCGCTCCGCTCCAGTCAGCGTCTCCCCACACAGTGGCACCCGCCGCACGCCGCCGCCGCACCTTTACCAGCTCGCCCTGCTGCGGCCGCCGACCAATGGGGCGCGCGCGCAACCGGCCGCCGCACCCGAGCCCATAAAGGACCCCCACCCCGCCGGCGCCGGCACGCACACGCACGCACGCAGTCAGCGTTGAGCCGCCGAAGCGTCAGGTCGCTCAGGCTCTCCGCTGCGCTTTGTTCCGGTCGCGTCTTTTGTTCGCGTGCGTCTTTGTCCTCGCGCCTTTGTCAAGGCACGCGGGTCGAAGGCGGCCACGTGGCGGAAGCAGCGCCTAACAGACACTGCTGTCGACTCGCTTGCGAGTGCGATAGCAGCAGAATTGTCGTGTCTTTCGTTTCCTTTCTTCTGGCTGCGATCCAAATTGATCAGTATCAATTTGCATCGCGCCTAGGGACCGTTAGGGCAAGCCGTGAGCCAGGACCCCCTTCACGTGGGACCAGTCCGCGTTCACTCGCCTAGGATCTGTCTTCTATCTATCTGCCTTCCACATGGAAGCCGAAAATGCAGTATCAATGGGTCCTGCGGAAGCCGCCGCGTCAGCGCTCGCTCTGGCGACGGCCAAACCCGCCCCCCAACCCGCGTCCGCCCCCCCTGGGTATACCCCACTCACAGGGGCACAGCTGTTCGTTGTGTTAAATCGCTTGGCGAAACCTGCCACAGCTTCCGAACGCGACGCCGCGGAGAAGGCGTTCGAAATGTTCATGCAGTACGATTTGCCGGCTGAAATGCCAGGTGCAGCCAGAGAAGAGGCCAAGGTACCGCCGGGAGCCCCGCCAGGCGTGTCCAACCAAGAGGGCACTGTTCTGCCGGAGGCGGCCCCGAAGGGAGCAGCGCCAGCAGGCTTGGCGTCTCAAGAAGCCACAGTCCTGCTGGCCGACCCACCGGTACAGGCCAGTCAAGAGGCTGTGGACCTGCCAGCAGCATCTCGCGAGGACGAAACAATCCCAGAAGCAAATCTGGAGAAATTGATCTGCGATGGAGAGAGCATGGAAGTCTCGATCCCATCGCGTAAGAGACCGGCGGACGACGACGAGTCGTCCGATAGCACCTCTTCTTCTGCCCACAGGTCACAGCAGAAGAAGAAACAAGTCGCACCAGAGGGTGCTACCGAAGGCAGCGAGACCGCCCAAGAGGACGAAGAGGGGTTTGTCGTCCCGAGGCGGAGGCACACTGTTCGGGCAAGAAAGCTCGAACAGGTGCAGCCGCTTCCGACGGCGAACTCGTTCGAGAACGCCCCCATCGAAAATGAGGCGATGGAAACAACACCCACGCCGGCCAGAAGGGTGGCCCCACCACCAATAAATGTTCTGTGGAAGGACACATTCCGTGCCTTCCTGGACAAGTTTTCAGACGGCGTGTCCACGCCGCCCAAAATTAAAACTGTCGGGCGTGAGTTGTTGCGCATCACGCTCGCCAGTATGGAGGACTACCGCGTAACGATGAAAAAGATCCGGGATGAGGGGCTGTTCTGCTACACACACGACGCAGAGCGGCTCCCTCTCCTCAAGGTAGTCTTCCGACACCTCCCCATGAGCATGGAACCGTCGCACCTCAGGGAGGAACTACTTGCCTTGGGATACGGCGTAAAATCCACTGGCCTCATGAAGTCACCCAGGACGAGGAGGGACATGCCACTGTTCCTTGTCGTCCTGGTGGACAGCATCGAGGCACGTAAAATCTTTCAACTAAAGTCAGTAGCTAGAGTCAACGTCGAAGTAGAGCCGCTCAGGGCCAAGGGGCGAAGGGCACAGTGCTTTTCATGCCAAGGCCTGGACCACGTGGCTCGCTTCTGCACAATGCCGGCCCGCTGCGTCAAATGCGCGGGTCCGCACCAGAGCAGAGACTGCAAAAAGACAAAGGAGGAGACGCCAAAGTGCTGCAATTGCAGCGAGCCCCATGTAGCCAGCTACAGGGGCTGCAATCTATTTAAAAAGAACAAGCGTCGCGGCCGTGGACGTGGAGCAACGTCCCGCCCTGTCCAACAGGGGATCAGTTATGCAGCAGCCGCTGAGGGTTCGGATACGACCCGCCAGCGGCGGCAGCAATCTGCCCCCGACGCCCCAAGGATGCATGAGTCTACCATTCCGTTGCCTACGGCCAAGACAGGCCGCAAACAGTCTGCAATGGACAGCCAAGGCTGCGGGCAGGGCTCAGCACGTCCCACCCCCATCTCCCCACCCCAAACCACACAGGAAGCCGCACAGGCGGGCGGTCCCGCGGCACTGGCCGCTACTACACCGTCTGCCACGTCGTCTCCGGCTGTCCTTGAGCCCCACACCACTTCCGGCGCGGACACCATTCAGCTGAATGCACTCCTGCACTCGCTGAACGAAATGATTCAGAAACTGCCCGTTCTCGTACAGGCAGTCACGGCGGCCCTTCAGGCCAGCACCGTCCAAACTCCGCACCATGGCTAATCCCCATATACACGGGCTTACCATTTGCGGATATAATGCAAATGGTCTGGTGAGGCAACAAGGTGAGTTTCGCAACTTTCTTCAGGAAGAAGCAGTTGACATCTGTCTCGTTTGCGAAACTCACCTTAAGCCTGGAGTTCAAGTGAGAGCAGCCAACTACGCCTGCTATAGATATGACAGGCCGACCGCCGGTGGCGGGACGGCCGTCTACGTCCGGAGATCTCTAAAACACCACTCTACCCACCTCCCTGATTTAGTATCCCTGGAAGCCACCGCAGTCAGTGTTACCACTGCCATAGGTCAGGTAACCTTTATAGCAGCGTACAAGCCCCCAAGAGCTATTATCGCAGACCAGGATATTGACGCGCTACTGACGATGGGGGGGCGGGTTTTCATTGCGGGTGACTTCAACTCGAAGCACGCGGAATGGAACTCCCGCCTCACAAATGCCAGTGGCCGCCGTCTTCTCCGGGCTGCACAGAGAAATGGCGCCACGACGTTGGGGCCATTCGAGCCTACAATATTCCCGGCTCGCCACATGTCGGACGTGCTAGACATAGCACTGATCAAAGGTATTGGGCAGCACATCATGGCATCGACGCGCTGTGCACTGTCATCAGATCACGTGCCAGTGATCTATGACGTGGACATCGTTGGTGCTGCCCTTCCGACGCGACGCCCGAACTTCAGGCGACTGAATAGTGAGCGCTACCAAGAGGAGGTCCTCTCTCTCTTGGCTGACGCCCCAGACCCTACTGCGGTCGGCACCGACATTGCGCTACAACAGCTCACACAAAAACTTCTCCAGGCTGCTGAGACAGCATCACCACCTCCCCCACAACATCCACCGGTTCACTCCCGTCGCCTCCCGCCCGAAATCAGGGAGACGATTCGGGAGAAGAATCGACTCTTCCGCGAGTGGCAGCTCACTCGACAACCCCGAACCAAGGCCCGCCTAAACCACATGCGCCGTGAAATCAAGGCGGCGGTTGAGGCCCACCGAAATAGGGAATGGTCAGACCTAGTGGCAACACTAGACACTACCGACGGCAGCGCATGGCGCGTTGCAAAATCATTCCTACGACGTCGGCGGCGCGTCCCGCCTATCCAGGTAGGACAAGAAGTAATCAGCCACCCCGATGAAAAGGCAAACGTGTTGGCCGACCACTTCGCGGCGTCTTTCACGCCCATGGAAGACGTTGTGGACGTGGAACACGTGCGCCAAGTTGCAACGCAGTTACCAACCTTCCTAGCGGCCAGGGAAAACGGAGACGATATCGAGCCCATTTCGGTAGAAGAGGTGGCCCTGCAGCTACGGACACTCAGCCCAAAAAAGGCGGGAGGGGATGACGGCATTGTTGGCATCCTCTTACGTGAACTACCAGCAGAGGTCTACCAGACGATGGCGGACATCTTCAATTCGATCCTGCGCACGGGGATCTACCCTTCTGCGTGGAAACACGCGGAAGTGGTGGCAATTCCCAAGGCAGACAAGGACCCCCGTCTGGCGGCTTCTTACCGCCCAATAAGCCTCCTGCCCACACTGTCAAAAATATTTGAGCGCCTCTATGCCAAAAGACTCCTCAGGCACGTGGAAGCCGAACATCTGCTTCCTGATGAGCAGTTCGGTTTTCGTAGGGGCCACTCCACAGTGCACCAACTTATGAGACTAGTGGAGGAGGCCATGAGAGCCCTGGAGACGCGGGAATACCTTGGGGCGGTGTTCCTGGACGTCTCTAGGGCATTTGACTCCGTGTGGCACGACGGCCTCGTGTATAAACTTTTTATGCTCGGGGTCCCGACGTCGCACGGGGTGCTACTCAAGTCCTACCTTGAAGGCCGGACTTTTCACGTGCGCTTAGACGAGGGAGTGTCCACGCAACGTCCAATTCAGGCTGGAGTGCCGCAGGGGTCCGTACTTGGTCCCCTACTGTACTCCCTCTATACCGCAGATGCTCCGCGAGTGGCGCGGGTGTCGCTGGCGTTATATGCCGACGACACCGCGCTACTCGTCCGGAGCATGAACGTGCATGAAATGAGGCGTCGTCTCCAACTAGGGTGCGAGGCATTGGGAAGGTGGTCTACGAAATGGCGGCTCAAATTTAATGCCGCCAAGAGTCAGGCAGTCATATTCTCGAGAAGAATTCTGCCGCCAGAATTAGAGCAGGTCACGATCACGGGAGGCCCCATCCCGTGGTGTAAAACGGCCAGATACCTCGGGGTTACCCTCGACCAACGATTAACCTGGCGTCCCCACATTCAGGAGACAAAGCGTAGAGCTGCAGGTCGCTTGCGTGTTCTGTACCCTCTACTTAACCCTACTTCGACGCTTCCCCCTCACCATGGCATCACCCTATACCTGGCGCTGGTTCGCCCAGTGCTGGAGTATGCTGCCGTGGTGTGGGGAAACGCGGCCGAAACTCATATTGCTGAGCTCCAGAGGGTGCAGAACCGTGCACTTCGGCTCGCTCTTCGACTGCCATGGCGTTACCCCACCGCTCAACTACACGAGCAAACTGGTATACCCCGGCTCAGGGACCGCTTCCGCCAATCCGCGCGACAATTTTATCAAGAGACCAACCGGTCTCATAATAGGCTCGTCAAGGCACTGGGCCACCAAATCCACCACAGGCCGACTACACGTTGGCCTGACCTGTTGCGAGAGTGAAATACTCGTAACAGCCAATGGATGCAGTGCATCCGAGAGGCCAGATCAAACTAAGTCAGTTCTCTTCAGTCCAAGATAATATGATAAGCAGGAATAGCGCAAGACGCTTACCCTGCAAACTCACGAGCAAAGGACCGCTCGTAAGTAAACGTGACGTGACGTGACGTGACGTGACGTGACGTGACGTGGCGCCGGCACGCACTCCGCTGCTCGACTCGCTGCGGCTCGCACCGTTTGGGGCGTTGTGCTTTTTCTTTCTCGCTTCTTTCCAAACTAGCCCATCGCCATGTCCGGACGCGGAAAGGGAGGCAAAGTCAAGGGCAAGTCAAAGTCCCGCTCAAGCAGGGCTGGGCTCCAGTTCCCGGTCGGCAGAATCCACCGCCTCCTGCGCAAGGGAAACTACGCCGAGCGCGTCGGCGCCGGGGCGCCCGTCTACCTCGCCGCCGTCATGGAGTACCTCGCGGCTGAGGTGCTCGAGCTGGCCGGAAACGCGGCCCGCGACAACAAGAAGACGCGCATCATCCCGCGCCACCTGCAGCTCGCCATACGCAACGACGAGGAGCTCAACAAGCTCTTGTCGGGCGTCACCATCGCACAGGGAGGTGTCCTGCCCAACATCCAGGCCGTCCTGCTGCCAAAGAAGACCGAGAAGAAGGCCTAAAAGAGAGACAGCGCAATCGGCAACCGCCGCGTGCTCCCTTGGCACGCAGCGCGCCATTTGCCGCCTCGGCTCAAAAAACAAAACACAATCGGCCCTTTTCAGGGCCACCACACAAACCTACGTCCAAAGCAGAATTCCAGTCGTTCGTCGCACCACTTTTCTCTCTCTCTCTCTCTCTCTCTCTCTCTCTCTCTCTCTCTGTGTACGGTTTTTTTTTCCTTCTTACACACACAGGCGCCGCCATCTTGTACACACGTACTTGGCCACCTCCTCCACTCAACTCCACGCACGCACAGTCTCGCGACCATTAACCAGCACACGTGGCGCACAACAACACACCTCAAAAATAACCCCTCGGCGCTCAGCCGCGCCGCAACACACAGCCCATCCACCGACAAGAAGCATACAAGCAAAGAGGGAGGGGAAGGAAGGAAGGAAGGAGCTCACACAACGCAAGGGCACGCTTCCTTCCCTCCCAACCGCACCGCACACCACGTCAAAAAAAACTCCAAACAAAACTAAAAGGCCAAGTAGACTAAAAAGGAAAAGAAAAACCAGCAACACAGACTCTTTCGCACTTTTCAACTTCCGAACACTGTGGTGGCCCTGAAAAGGGCCGTTTTTCAATCTATCTCTCTTTCCTTCCTTCGGTCTCACACCGCCTAACCGCCGAAACCGTACAGGGTGCGCCCCTGCCTCTTCAGGGCGTACACCACGTCCATGGCCGTCACAGTCTTGCGCTTGGCGTGCTCAGTGTACGTCACCGCGTCGCGGATCACGTTCTCCAGGAACACCTTCAGCACTCCGCGCGTCTCCTCGTAGATCAGACCAGAGATGCGCTTCACGCCGCCCCTGCGCGCCAGGCGGCGGATCGCGGGCTTCGTGATGCCCTGGATGTTGTCGCGCAACACCTTGCGGTGCCGCTTGGCGCCACCCTTGCCGAGCCCCTTTCCTCCCTTGCCGCGGCCTGTCATTCTTCTTCTTCAAGCGTCTCAACCACAATAATATAAAAAACAGAAAGCAAGGCAAGCTCCTCACCCGGCGCTAGCGAGTCGGCTACGGTTGTGGCGCCCAGCGCGCGCGCCGCCCCCCTATATAGACTCTGGGGCCCCGCGGCCCGCCCTCCCCTCCCCCCACCACCGCGCACCGAGGGCATATAAGCGCAGCACCCGGGGCGCGCGGGCCCGTTGTCAAGGCAGCACCGGACGCCGTCGCGCACGCATATCCTCCACGCCGCATCCGCATCCGCATCCGCATCCGCAGTAGCCATGGCCCGGACAAAGCAAACGGCCCGCAAGTCCACCGGCGGAAAGGCGCCGCGCAAACAGCTCGCCACCAAGGCGGCGAGGAAGAGCGCGCCCGCCACCGGCGGCGTCAAGAAGCCCCACCGCTACAGGCCGGGCACCGTCGCCCTGCGAGAAATCAGGCGCTACCAGAAGAGCACAGAGCTGCTCATCCGCAAGCTGCCATTCCAGCGCCTAGTGCGCGAGATCGCCCAGGACTTCAAGACCGACCTGCGCTTCCAGAGCTCCGCAGTCATGGCCCTGCAGGAGGCCAGCGAGGCCTACCTCGTCGGCCTCTTCGAAGACACCAACCTGTGCGCAATCCACGCCAAGCGAGTCACCATCATGCCCAAGGACATCCAGCTCGCGCGCCGCATCCGCGGCGAGCGCGCCTAAACCCGCACACCGCCAAACAAACAAAACGGCCCTTTTCAGGGCCACTAACGTCTCTCCGTCGCGAGCAAAACTTTGTCGGTCGCAACGACTAGTTCCCCACTCACTCTCCAGTCCAGTCGTCCCACCCCCGGCCCGGCCCGGCGCCGCCGTTTCCAAAAGAAAAAAAAAAGCACCGCACCGGCCGAGCCAAGTCGCAAGCGTCAATAGCGCCACCCACACAGGCCACGGCACAAAACGTGACGCCCGGAAAGCAAAGCCAAAAAAGACTATTCCAAAACCACCACCAAGACAAACAAACAAACGCGGCGCAAAATAAATAGGTAGAAATAATAAAAGTAAAATACACTTTATGTAACACCAACCGCGGCGCCGCCGCCCACGCCCGCCAACGACCCCACAATCCAACCACCATCCACACATGAAACAAACAAACGCCAGCAAGCAAGACAGACAGACAACAAGGCAACCGACCGACCACGACACGACACGACAATCAACACCTTCCCGACGTGCTTTGATGGCCCTGAGAAGGGCCGTTTTTGTTTTTGTCCGGGACCGCGCGACAGCCTCTGGTTGCGCGCCGGCCACCAGGCGACGGTGTCAACCGCCAACCCTTCCCTGCCCTTTTTACTTCTTCTTCTTGGGCGAAGCCTTCGCCTTAGACGGCGTCGCCGTCGCCTTCTTCGGGCGCGGCGCCTTCGGCTTCTTCGTCGGAACCTTGGCGGCCTTCTTCGCCTTCGACGGCGACTTGGCCTTGGCCGGCTTGGCCGCAGCCGCCTTCTTCGCACCCGCGGGAGCGGCCGACGCCGCAGACGCCTTCTTGGCGGCGCCCGCCTTCCGACCGGTCGCCGCCTTCACGCCGCCAGCCTTCTTTGCGCCGGCCGCACGGGCCCCCTTCTTCTCCTTGCTGGCCGGAGCGGCGCGCTTCTTCTTCGCACCACCGCCGCCACCACGAGCCTTGCCGCCCTCGGCCGCCCCGCCGCCGGCGCCGGCAAGCTTGAAAGAGCCCGACGCGCCCTTCCCCTTCGTCTGCACCAGCTCGCCAGCCACGACGGCCGACTTGAGGTACTTCTTGATAAAGGGCGCCAGCTTCTCCGCGTCCAGCTTGTAGTGCGCGGCAATGTACTTCTTGATCGCCTGCAGCGACGACCCGCCGCGCTCCTTCAGACTCTTGATGGCGGCCGTCACCATCTCAGAGGTGCGCGGGTGCGCAGGCTTGGCGCGCGGCTTCTTCGCAGACGACGCAGACTTGGCCTTCTTCGTAGTGCCGGTGGCGGCGGGTGCCGCGGCAGTCTCGTTCGTAGCCGCCTGGTCTGCCATCTTTTGCCTGTTCTCTTTTCTTTTTTCCCCTTGCTTTCGCTTCCTTCTCTCCTTCGACGACGCACAACAGCGAGGGGCGCGCAGCAGAGAATAGCCGCGCACGCGCCTGGCCCAGCCAGTGTCGCGGGCGGGCGCGGACGGCCGAGAGAGCGGCCGCCACTCGGCGCGCCGCCGCGCCGCCGCGCCGCGCCTCCCGCGCTTGCTACCGCCCAACGTCCGACAGCCTGCGCGGAGCAGCCCCCAACCTGCGCCGCAACCACCCGCGCCATTCAAACCACCGAGGATGGGGCTACACACACCGACACCACGGTCGCCAACCAGTCGCCGCGGCGGCGCCGCAAACCACGGCCAAACTGCAGCCACCGCGCGCCACAGCCTGGGTCGGCCCGCCGAGAATCGCCGCCCCCGCCCAAATGCCGCCCCCACAGCCCCAGCCGACGACCCGCCACAATGGCCAAACCTTCGTCAAAACTCCCACACCGTCGCCGCGGCAGCCCGGCCACCGCGGCCGGCGCCACAGCCACACGAGCCGAGTCGTGCGGCGATGACGGCCGTGCACAAACGCACCTCCGCCGCCCCATCGCCTTCCGCCGTTTTCCCGATCGGCCCGCAGCCGTCGGGCCACGGCCGCGGGCCGTCCTCCTCCTCTCGCCTCGCCCGCCAACACCCACAGCCCTTCCAACACATTTTTTTTTTCTTTTTTCTTTTTTTTTTTCTACTTTTTTACGATCGCCGCCTGCGCAACATGGCACCGGCCGACGGAGCGCCAACCCCCCCGCCACAGGCGAAAACAAGACAACGATAAACAAACAAACAAAATAAATTACCAGCCAGCCCCAACTACAGACACACCGAATCTGCCCTCACAGCCGACCTTACACGCCTCAACGTCAAAACAAAGGTGGTTTCTTTCTTTCAACGGTTACCTTACCTTAGGTTACGTCAGGTTAGGCTAAGAAGGCGTCAGGGTTAGGTTAAGCGTTGACGTGACGTCACGTCTTAACGTAGGCGTTAAGCTAAGGTTGCGGTCACGTACGTTAGGTTAAGGCGACTTGGGGGTTGGCCTAAGGGCTTACGTTAGGTTACGTTAGTTTAGGTGGCTGCGTTAACGGCTTAAAGAAGTTTAGGAGGTTAAGGCGTCGAGGCGGCCGCACCCCCTTAGCTGCTGCGGCTCGGCCACGCCACGCCACGCCACGCCACGCTTTGGGGTTTCATAAGGTCGCGCGGCGGGTCGTCGGCACGCCGCAAAGGACAAAACTGCAAGACGACGTCGAAAAACAAACAACAGGTAAAAAATAAATAAGTAAAAATAAACGACGCCGACAGGCGGGGATCAGCAGAACGAGCAGATTCCGGAGAGCGAACGAGACACACACGCACGCACGCACACACACACACACACACACAAACCCCCCCGAGCCGAGAGAGCACAGCACCACCACGTGTCGGCCTCCGCTCACCCGACTCGGCTGGGCTGGGCTGGGCTGGGCTGGGCTGGGCTGGGCTGGGCTGGGCTGGCGGCCGGGCCGGATGCACGTGCACGTACACGTACGGCTACAGCCACTACCCGTACACAGCCGCTCTTCACGCAACACCAGCCAAATGGCGCGCCCGCGGCTCGTCGCGGTCGCAACGCCACGCCGGCACACTTTCGGCACCACCGTCTTCGCGCGCACCGCAAACAAAAACGCAGCCGACACACACAGAAAAAAAAAAAAAACAACACAGAGCGCGAGAGACGGGCGGCGGCGCACCTTTCGCCAGCCGGCAGGCAATCGACTCGCCCAGTACGACAAACGTGCACGCCACCCCACCCACCAACCAACCAGTCGTCGTCGTCGTCGTCCCGAAATCAAACAAACTCTCAAAAGGCACAGCCCCTGCTGCCAACGGACGCAGGCGCCACGCAGCTCCCTTCCCGCCACACTCGATTCGCAGCGCAACTCACCCGGCACACCGTCAAACGACGGGCTGGGCTCGCCGCATCGCCGCAACCTACACACCTTCCCCGCCACGACGCACAGCCCCACCAGACGCCCGTGCCGCAACGACACTACCGCACTACTCCTCTCGCCCTTGCCATACACGACACAACACGCCAAAAAATGAAAATCCAAATACAAACAAAAACACCGCCCCCACGACCCAAACACATGCACGGCGCGCCAACACACGCGAGGCAAGGCACGCAGCAAACGGCGTCCCCTCCGCGTCGCGCCATCAACCTACACACACAAGGCAACACCAACAACAAACAGCCAGCCAGCCAGCCAGCCAGCCAGCCCCACTCTCACGCCGCAAAAACAGAAAACACACCGAAACCGCCAAACGCCGCACATTCGCGCTTCGCACTCACCACACACCTCTCGGCATCCGTTTCGCACACAACGACGCGACGCACAATACATCATCACGGGCTACGCACGCACACCGCGACCCACTTTTTTACGACGCCCTCGCCAGAGCACACGTGCCCACGCCCACACACAGTCGACACAACGACGCAGCGCGCAGCAGACGCGGCCGCAACACATACCTCCCCGACGACGCGCCAACACCGCCAGCCACTGCTCACTCGCCCAAGCAACCCGTGCACACAACTGCCACACGCGTCCACCACGCCGCCGCCAACCACCCGCCCGCCAGGGGGCGCTCACGTCCGCGACAACAGCGCGGCACCGCCGGACCGGGCCGAACCGAGCCGAGCCGCCGCCTCCTCTCCACTCGGCACGCCACGTCCTGCTTGCAAAACACATGGCTCGTCCCTCTGTACACACAACGCGCCTGCCTGCGGTCGCCGCCGGCATCTATCTACCTGCGCATCGGAGCCAGGCCGGCAAGCCCACACTTAAATAATGCACTTCACCAGCCAAACAAACCCACTCTTCCTTTCTTTGCACAGCGCATGCAACAGCAGCCCCAGGAGCCGGGCCCGCCGCCAGCGTCTCCTCCTCCTCTGGGCACAGCCAGCCAGCCGTTCCCACCGCCCCGCCCCTGCTCTGCAGAACAAGAAAAAACGAAAAAGTACCAACACACGCACCCAAAGCGTAAGCCAGACAAGACCAGCCTCTCCAAGGCCACACACACGCAAAAAAACAAAAAAAAACAAAAACACTACAACAAAATAAAATAAAATGAAAAAGAAAAAGCAAGCTGTCGCCTCGCCCCCGCCCGTCCCCCCACCCCACCACATTCGCCCCCTCCGCTTGTTTTCCTTTCTACAATTTCCCTCTTTTCCACCCAATATCCCGCCGCGGTTTACGGGCACCGGCCGATTTTGCGCCCGCCCACATGTGTGCCTACTCCCCACCACCATTCCCTCCGCAGCCCGCAGCCCGCAGCCCGCAGCCCGCAGCCCGCTTTTCCCCCCTCCCTGCCCACACCACACCACACCACACCACACCACACCACACCACACCACACCGACGGTGCTGACGTCGACACGCACCCAAGACAGGGGCCACGACCGTCTTTTTTCCTGGGCCCATCCCCGCACCGCACCTCCTTCCAATCATCAACGCTGTGGCGCCTGTGTCCGCGCGAGACGCGTGCGCGCCGCCTCTCTCAACATCCGTCCGCCGGCCGGCCCGTTTTTCGGCCCCCAGGCCATCCGTCAACCACCACTGCCCCTGCCCGCCCCGCACCACACCACACACCGCTGCTTGCCCCGGCCGTTGCCACCAAAGGCGCCAACCGCAGCCCGCGCGCGCCAGAAAGAGATGGCAAAACTACAGGGACCCAGCCGACCGACGAAAATCAGAGCAATTGGCCGGGAGGATCAAAAAGAGAGCTCCGAAAACCACCGTAGCGAGGCGTGGGAGGAAACGTTACGAGAAGCAGGAAGGGACCAGGAAAAATTCTGGAAATTTCTTAAAACTCGTAAACTAGACACGAAACATCTACATCTACATGGGGAAGGAACGACCCCACAGACCGAGCTGAAGCACTGGCGGATTCACTAGAAAGGCAATTCCAAGCACCAGAAGCGGTAGATGACGAAACTGATGACCACCAGGAAATGGTACTCAGAAGGGTAAAACCGCATCCTAAGTGCCCCGATCAGAACATCTTTCACAATCCAATAAACGCAGAAACCCCGTATCTTATCACATCACAAACATACACACATCCTAAGAAGGCATCAGGCCCAGATTCCATCAAACCGCAACTACTACATCACCTACCTCCAGCAACTATCAATTATCTATCTAACATCAATATATAATGCTTGCTTCAGACTAAACTACTTGGAAACAGGCCCGAGTCATCACATTACCAAAGCCAAACAAGGACTTATTATTTCCGCAAAACTATAGGCCAACTTCCTTGGAAAGGTTCTCGGAAAGCTCATTCAAACTGAACTGAAGAAATTCAATTCTTAAAGGATAACAACATAATCATCCCACAACAATTCCGATTCCGCGAAGAACACAGCACCACCCACCAGGTGACCAGACTAGTCGAGCACATATGTCAGGCCAGAAACATTAGACACAGTACTGGAGCAGTCCTGCTTGACATTGGAAAAGCATTCGGATAACGCCTTATCTACAAGCTCCACCAGTACAACTGCCCCATCCACATTATTGCTTCTTTTCTCCGCAACAGAGCATTCTATGTCCATGTACCAGGAGCGGCAAGTAACACTAGATCCATAGAGGCTGGAGTCCCGCAAGGCTCAGTGCTGGGGCCCATTCTCTACTCAATATACACAAACAAACAGCTGGGAGGACACTTGTCACTATTTGCAGACGACACTGCAGTCTACCGCAGCAGTTCTAACCTGCAATATAGAGTCACAAAAATAGAGCAACACCTACAATCCATCCAGAAATGGGCTAACCAAAAAAACAATAAACGCGGAGAAAACCCAAGCAATACAATACGATTCACATTCAAAAAGAATACCTCCTAACCTGCATATACGCCTCAGAAATAACAATCTTCCATGGTCAGGCACAATAAAGTATCTAGGCATCAAGCTGGACAAGAGGTTGACATTTAGAGACCATGTTACACACGTTTGTAACAAGGCTGCAGCAGCAATATTCAGACTGTACCCAATCATCAAAGGAAACAGAATAAATATGCGCGCCAAAAAGAAAATCTTCAAAACCGTCATAGGAACCAGCCATCACTTACGGCTCTGAAAAATCTCGTCAATGGCCGCAGACACCAAACATAACAAGAGTAAAAAAGGGTGCAGAACAAATACTTCAGAATTACTGCTGATGCCGGCCGGTACCAGACAAACCGAGACATATACACAAACCATAACATACTCAATCAAAATCCCGGAAATCATCCAAAGAAAAATCCATAAAGTTTTTTTTTTTTTTTTTTTTTTTTTTTTTCCACCAAACCACGGATTCGAACCACCCACTCATCAGAAATCTGGGACCAAAATCCACCCGACCCAAGAACGACATTTCCCATCACGACAAAACACCACAAACTACAACATACCATGATAAACAAAAATAAAATACAAACACCATAACACTCACTCAAACAAACAAACATCTACACACACCCAAGAGACCCTATCATCCCATCATTTTGTTACCCAACATAATCAGACAGAAGGCAGGGATCAAGGACAGATCCGGTCCTTCGAGTACAGGGGGTAAAAAATACCCATCAGACCAGCTCTCTCTCTCTCTCTCCTCCTCGCTTCTCCGTGCCGACGCTGCCCCGCACACGCGTTCGCGTTCGCGTTCGCGCTCGCGTTCGGCCGACACCACACGACAGGTCTTTGGGGCCCCGCCACTGCGCACACGCACGCCTCCTCCTCTTCCTTAGTTCTTTTTCGCTTTTCTTTTCTCCCCCGCCCCCCGCTCTCACCGCCACATCATCCCGCAACCCTTGGGGCATGTTTCCCAACATCAACGCGCCCCAATTCCACTCTCTGCCCGTGCCGCACTCTCCACTTTGCTTCTCCCCGTCCCCTACACACACGACTACCGAAACCCCGGTTGACACACCTTCTCGTAGGACAGGGGTGCGTGCGTGCGTGCGTGCGTTGTCTTGACGGTGACAGCAACAGCAACGGATCCGTCCATCCCATTCCCCCCCACTCGGTTAAAGAACCATGTTCAACCCACACTACACAACAAGGGGGGCACACACGAACGCGAAAGAAAGGGCAGGGCAGGGGCAACTATCTCGTACACATTCTTCCTCAGAACCCACATATCGCATCAACGAACGGCAGGCCAATTGCGGACTCAGCCGTGTCAGGCAAATCCAACCCAACCAACACCTCCCACGGAAACCCTGACACTGATCCAGCAGTACGTCCACATACATCGCCACACCAAATACGGGTGACGAGTGAGCAACAAATGGAACAATACACAACAAGGGCTGACCTAATAAAAACTGCACGTCACGTCATACCTTCCAGACAGACGCAGTTCCGACGGGACGGCGGAACCGTATACGTACCTTTCAGCCACAACAACCGACCGACTGGACACGCCCGCGTCTCCAGCCAGCCAACCACCAGGGCCACACAGCCCGCAAGTTTCAGCGTCAACACTTCTTAACGTACGTTGCAAACTTTTCAAAACATTGCCACACACACACACACACACACACACACACACACCACGAAAAGCGTCAACCTCTCTCACACTGGATACACTCAACACTTTTTGTCGGCGGAGCTTGAGGGCCAACGGTTGACACACCCCCACCGGCCACACAGGTTTCCCTTTGAAAATTGCAGTGACGGAGGAGACGCGGCATTACGAGAGGGTTGTTTCCGAGAGCGCGAGCTGGACGGAGCTGCGGCGCCGCCGCCGCCGCCGCCGCCGCCGCCGAGGGGTAATGAACGCACGCGATGCCGCATGACAGCCCATCACCCAAAGTTTCACCCACAACTGCACAGGTCGCACCCCCTTTTCGCGCCATACTAGTGTCGATCGTCAATTACAGCTGACGGTGTTCGCATTTGCCACTTGACGAGAGGGGGGGGGGGGGGGGAAAAGAAAACAAACATCTGACACGCCATGTGTTTCTCTCTCTCTCTGTTACATCTAGGTCATTCGGCAGCCACTGTAAAAAAAAAAAAAAAAAAAAAAAAAAAAAAAATATTTTTACGACATGGTTGGGTAAGTGATTTAAAGACAACAATTGTGGGTCACACACCATAGACCATTTCGATAGTGTTCTTGTTCTTCTCTTTTTCCTTTTTTTATCGCTCAATTGAAATCAAACCTGGGGATGATGCAATGCTGCGATATGGCACAACCGTCGTCCATTGTACACAACTCGGGAACAAAAAGAAACCAATTCAGGGAAACACGCGATCTAGTGTAACGTTTCTTTCAACGCACTTGGTCTTTACCATCCTGTATATTCAACACACATTTCCTTTCATCAAACTAGGGCATTTCCATAACAGTATTTGCAATACTGCTTCTTCGACGTCATTTCACCATCTTAACTAGAGACAAACAAACAAGAAAATAGCAAAACAGCCTTGAGAACCCCGTCCACCAAATTTCAGTTAGCACGGCATCCAAGATTCTTTTCCGGGGAGTGCAGTGCAGCTGACGCTGCTCAGACCATATACCGTCGCCAGTCTCACTCAACTCTTGCGCATTCCATTCTACGCTACGTGACTATGCAAAAATGAATGAATCAAACCCGCCCAGAGAGCGTCTTGTGCGAGGGGACACACGATATAGAGAACAACAAAACACACAGGGGACACCACCACAGTTGGAGAGAACGTTTCCACCACGGCAGCCGCGCCGTTACGCGCTTTTTTTTTTTCCTCCCCCCCACTGCACACCTCCGACACCACGGGAACGTTCACCGTCCCGTTGCCCTACACTGGCGTTTCTTTTCAACCCCCCACCCTATTCCTCGCTCCCCGGACATTCGACCGATCACAAAGTGCAACCTCTCGTTACCGTCGGGTGCCCCTCTTCATCCCCGGGGCGCCAACAACAAAACAAAAACACCACCGACGCCGTCGTCTCGCGTCACCTCACTCAACTGAGCGGAAAATACACGTACATCCAGAATGACGACACCGCCTCCAGACGTCAGACGTCAGGTCGAAAGAGGGCACCGTACGTCGTGGCGCGTGGTCTCCTAACTCACCTCGCGCGTACAAATACAATGCAATGCGTGTCTCCTCACGTTCACACACACCTCCACGCTCCACTTTTACGTCGCCCAACCAACCAACTACTAACTTAACCCACCCGCTCGGCGTAGAAGCAGCTGTAGGCGGCAACGTGTTTCTCACCCTCGCCACCAACGGTGTGACATCCGACAATCGCGGTTTGCTTTCCGTTCCACACCTCCGGCCATACCATACAAAGGGGACAAAAAAAAAAAAAAAAATATATATATCAAACAAGCCAACTCCAGCGATCCGCCCCCCTAACACCAACACGTCTCGAAACACCCACGCCCACGACCCGGCTGTGGCCTAAAGTGCGTATCCCAACGTCACACCAAAACCAAAGGCGCCGGCGCCGCACCACACCACACCACAAGCTACAGCTACAGCTGTGCCGCCCGTCCACCCGCTCACAACAACAACAACAACAACAACAACAATTCCGCCCTTCCCGCAAAGGCATTTTGGTGGCCCTGAAAAGGGCCGTTTTTTCTTTTCTTCGCCGCGCCGCGGACGAGCCTCCTATTTCCAAGAGCCACCTCCTTACTTGGAGCTCGTGTACTTGGTCACCGCCTTCGTGCCCTCGCTCACCGCGTGCTTGGCCAGCTCGCCAGGCAGCAAGAGCCGCACAGCGGTCTGGATCTCGCGGGACGTGATGGTCGAGCGCTTGTTGTAGTGCGCCAGGCGAGAAGCCTCGGCCGCAATGCGCTCGAAAATGTCGTTCACGAAGCTGTTCATGATGCTCATCGCCTTCGAAGAGATGCCCGTGTCAGGGTGCACCTGCTTCAGCACCTTGTAGATGTAGATGGCATAGCTCTCCTTCCTCTTGCGCTTCTTCTTCTTGTCGCCCTTCGAAATGTTCTTCTGCGCCTTGCCAGCCTTCTTGGCGGCTTTCCCGCTAGTCTTGGGCGGCATCACGAACAAACAGGCAGGCAGGCAGGCAGGCAGGCAGGCACGCGCAGTCAGTCAGTCAGTCAGGCGCTCCGCTCCAGTCAGCGTCTCCCCACACAGTGGCACCCGCCGCACGCCGCCGCCGCACCTTTACCAGCTCGCCCTGCTGCGGCCGCCGACCAATGGGGCGCGCGCGCAACCGGCCGCCGCACCCGAGCCCATAAAGGACCCCCACCCCGCCGGCGCCGGCACGCACTCCGCTGCTCGACTCGCTGCGGCTCGCACCGTTTGGGGCGTTGTGCTTTTTCTTTCTCGCTTCTTTCCAAACTAGCCCATCGCCATGTCCGGACGCGGAAAGGGAGGCAAAGTCAAGGGCAAGTCAAAGTCCCGCTCAAGCAGGGCTGGGCTCCAGTTCCCGGTCGGCAGAATCCACCGCCTCCTGCGCAAGGGAAACTACGCCGAGCGCGTCGGCGCCGGGGCGCCCGTCTACCTCGCCGCCGTCATGGAGTACCTCGCGGCTGAGGTGCTCGAGCTGGCCGGAAACGCGGCCCGCGACAACAAGAAGACGCGCATCATCCCGCGCCACCTGCAGCTCGCCATACGCAACGACGAGGAGCTCAACAAGCTCTTGTCGGGCGTCACCATCGCACAGGGAGGTGTCCTGCCCAACATCCAGGCCGTCCTGCTGCCAAAGAAGACCGAGAAGAAGGCCTAAAAGAGAGACAGCGCAATCGGCAACCGCCGCGTGCTCCCTTGGCACGCAGCGCGCCATTTGCCGCCTCGGCTCAAAAAACAAAACACAATCGGCCCTTTTCAGGGCCACCACACAAACCTACGTCCAAAGCAGAATTCCAGTCGTTCGTCGCACCACTTTTCTCTCTCTCTCTCTCTCTCTCTCTCTCTCTCTCTCTCTCTGTGTACGGTTTTTTTTTCCTTCTTACACACACAGGCGCCGCCATCTTGTACACACGTACTTGGCCACCTCCTCCACTCAACTCCACGCACGCACAGTCTCGCGACCATTAACCAGCACACGTGGCGCACAACAACACACCTCAAAAATAACCCCTCGGCGCTCAGCCGCGCCGCAACACACAGCCCATCCACCGACAAGAAGCATACAAGCAAAGAGGGAGGGGAAGGAAGGAAGGAAGGAGCTCACACAACGCAAGGGCACGCTTCCTTCCCTCCCAACCGCACCGCACACCACGTCAAAAAAAACTCCAAACAAAACTAAAAGGCCAAGTAGACTAAAAAGGAAAAGAAAAACCAGCAACACAGACTCTTTCGCACTTTTCAACTTCCGAACACTGTGGTGGCCCTGAAAAGGGCCGTTTTTCAATCTATCTCTCTTTCCTTCCTTCGGTCTCACACCGCCTAACCGCCGAAACCGTACAGGGTGCGCCCCTGCCTCTTCAGGGCGTACACCACGTCCATGGCCGTCACAGTCTTGCGCTTGGCGTGCTCAGTGTACGTCACCGCGTCGCGGATCACGTTCTCCAGGAACACCTTCAGCACTCCGCGCGTCTCCTCGTAGATCAGACCAGAGATGCGCTTCACGCCGCCCCTGCGCGCCAGGCGGCGGATCGCGGGCTTCGTGATGCCCTGGATGTTGTCGCGCAACACCTTGCGGTGCCGCTTGGCGCCACCCTTGCCGAGCCCCTTTCCTCCCTTGCCGCGGCCTGTCATTCTTCTTCTTCAAGCGTCTCAACCACAATAATATAAAAAACAGAAAGCAAGGCAAGCTCCTCACCCGGCGCTAGCGAGTCGGCTACGGTTGTGGCGCCCAGCGCGCGCGCCGCCCCCCTATATAGACTCTGGGGCCCCGCGGCCCGCCCTCCCCTCCCCCCACCACCGCGCACCGAGGGCATATAAGCGCAGCACCCGGGGCGCGCGGGCCCGTTGTCAAGGCAGCACCGGACGCCGTCGCGCACGCATATCCTCCACGCCGCATCCGCATCCGCATCCGCATCCGCAGTAGCCATGGCCCGGACAAAGCAAACGGCCCGCAAGTCCACCGGCGGAAAGGCGCCGCGCAAACAGCTCGCCACCAAGGCGGCGAGGAAGAGCGCGCCCGCCACCGGCGGCGTCAAGAAGCCCCACCGCTACAGGCCGGGCACCGTCGCCCTGCGAGAAATCAGGCGCTACCAGAAGAGCACAGAGCTGCTCATCCGCAAGCTGCCATTCCAGCGCCTAGTGCGCGAGATCGCCCAGGACTTCAAGACCGACCTGCGCTTCCAGAGCTCCGCAGTCATGGCCCTGCAGGAGGCCAGCGAGGCCTACCTCGTCGGCCTCTTCGAAGACACCAACCTGTGCGCAATCCACGCCAAGCGAGTCACCATCATGCCCAAGGACATCCAGCTCGCGCGCCGCATCCGCGGCGAGCGCGCCTAAACCCGCACACCGCCAAACAAACAAAACGGCCCTTTTCAGGGCCACTAACGTCTCTCCGTCGCGAGCAAAACTTTGTCGGTCGCAACGACTAGTTCCCCACTCACTCTCCAGTCCAGTCGTCCCACCCCCGGCCCGGCCCGGCGCCGCCGTTTCCAAAAGAAAAAAAAAAGCACCGCACCGGCCGAGCCAAGTCGCAAGCGTCAATAGCGCCACCCACACAGGCCACGGCACAAAACGTGACGCCCGGAAAGCAAAGCCAAAAAAGACTATTCCAAAACCACCACCAAGACAAACAAACAAACGCGGCGCAAAATAAATAGGTAGAAATAATAAAAGTAAAATACACTTTATGTAACACCAACCGCGGCGCCGCCGCCCACGCCCGCCAACGACCCCACAATCCAACCACCATCCACACATGAAACAAACAAACGCCAGCAAGCAAGACAGACAGACAACAAGGCAACCGACCGACCACGACACGACACGACAATCAACACCTTCCCGACGTGCTTTGATGGCCCTGAGAAGGGCCGTTTTTGTTTTTGTCCGGGACCGCGCGACAGCCTCTGGTTGCGCGCCGGCCACCAGGCGACGGTGTCAACCGCCAACCCTTCCCTGCCCTTTTTACTTCTTCTTCTTGGGCGAAGCCTTCGCCTTAGACGGCGTCGCCGTCGCCTTCTTCGGGCGCGGCGCCTTCGGCTTCTTCGTCGGAACCTTGGCGGCCTTCTTCGCCTTCGACGGCGACTTGGCCTTGGCCGGCTTGGCCGCAGCCGCCTTCTTCGCACCCGCGGGAGCGGCCGACGCCGCAGACGCCTTCTTGGCGGCGCCCGCCTTCCGACCGGTCGCCGCCTTCACGCCGCCAGCCTTCTTTGCGCCGGCCGCACGGGCCCCCTTCTTCTCCTTGCTGGCCGGAGCGGCGCGCTTCTTCTTCGCACCACCGCCGCCACCACGAGCCTTGCCGCCCTCGGCCGCCCCGCCGCCGGCGCCGGCAAGCTTGAAAGAGCCCGACGCGCCCTTCCCCTTCGTCTGCACCAGCTCGCCAGCCACGACGGCCGACTTGAGGTACTTCTTGATAAAGGGCGCCAGCTTCTCCGCGTCCAGCTTGTAGTGCGCGGCAATGTACTTCTTGATCGCCTGCAGCGACGACCCGCCGCGCTCCTTCAGACTCTTGATGGCGGCCGTCACCATCTCAGAGGTGCGCGGGTGCGCAGGCTTGGCGCGCGGCTTCTTCGCAGACGACGCAGACTTGGCCTTCTTCGTAGTGCCGGTGGCGGCGGGTGCCGCGGCAGTCTCGTTCGTAGCCGCCTGGTCTGCCATCTTTTGCCTGTTCTCTTTTCTTTTTTCCCCTTGCTTTCGCTTCCTTCTCTCCTTCGACGACGCACAACAGCGAGGGGCGCGCAGCAGAGAATAGCCGCGCACGCGCCTGGCCCAGCCAGTGTCGCGGGCGGGCGCGGACGGCCGAGAGAGCGGCCGCCACTCGGCGCGCCGCCGCGCCGCCGCGCCGCGCCTCCCGCGCTTGCTACCGCCCAACGTCCGACAGCCTGCGCGGAGCAGCCCCCAACCTGCGCCGCAACCACCCGCGCCATTCAAACCACCGAGGATGGGGCTACACACACACCGACACCACGGTCGCCAACCAGTCGCCGCGGCGGCGCCGCAAACCACGGCCAAACTGCAGCCACCGCGCGCCACAGCCTGGGTCGGCCCGCCGAGAATCGCCGCCCCCGCCCAAATGCCGCCCCCACAGCCCCAGCCGACGACCCGCCACAATGGCCAAACCTTCGTCAAAACTCCCACACCGTCGCCGCGGCAGCCCGGCCACCGCGGCCGGCGCCACAGCCACACGAGCCGAGTCGTGCGGCGATGACGGCCGTGCACAAACGCACCTCCGCCGCCCCATCGCCTTCCGCCGTTTTCCCGATCGGCCCGCAGCCGTCGGGCCACGGCCGCGGGCCGTCCTCCTCCTCTCGCCTCGCCCGCCAACACCCACAGCCCTTCCAACACATTTTTTTTTTCTTTTTTCTTTTTTTTTTTCTACTTTTTTACGATCGCCGCCTGCGCAACATGGCACCGGCCGACGGAGCGCCAACCCCCCCGCCACAGGCGAAAACAAGACAACGATAAACAAACAAACAAAATAAATTACCAGCCAGCCCCAACTACAGACACACCGAATCTGCCCTCACAGCCGACCTTACACGCCTCAACGTCAAAACAAAGGTGGTTTCTTTCTTTCAACGGTTACCTTACCTTAGGTTACGTCAGGTTAGGCTAAGAAGGCGTCAGGGTTAGGTTAAGCGTTGACGTGACGTCACGTCTTAACGTAGGCGTTAAGCTAAGGTTGCGGTCACGTACGTTAGGTTAAGGCGACTTGGGGGTTGGCCTAAGGGCTTACGTTAGGTTACGTTAGTTTAGGTGGCTGCGTTAACGGCTTAAAGAAGTTTAGGAGGTTAAGGCGTCGAGGCGGCCGCACCCCCTTAGCTGCTGCGGCTCGGCCACGCCACGCCACGCCACGCCACGCTTTGGGGTTTCATAAGGTCGCGCGGCGGGTCGTCGGCACGCCGCAAAGGACAAAACTGCAAGACGACGTCGAAAAACAAACAACAGGTAAAAAATAAATAAGTAAAAATAAACGACGCCGACAGGCGGGGATCAGCAGAACGAGCAGATTCCGGAGAGCGAACGAGACACACACGCACGCACGCACGCACGCACACACACACACACACAAACCCCCCCCGAGCCGAGAGAGCACAGCACCACCACGTGTCGGCCTCCGCTCACCCGACTCGGCTGGGCTGGGCTGGGCTGGGCTGGGCTGGGCTGGCGGCCGGGCCGGATGCACGTACACGTACGGCTACAGCCACTACCCGTACACAGCCGCTCTTCACGCAACACCAGCCAAATGGCGCGCCCGCGGCTCGTCGCGGTCGCGGTCGCGGTCGCGGTCGCAACGCCACGCCGGCACACTTTCGGCACCACCGTTTTCGCGCGCACCGCAAACAAAAACGCAGCCGACACACACAGAAAAAAAAACAACACAGAGCGCGAGAGACGGGCGGCGGCGCACCTTTCGCCAGCCGGCAGGCAATCGACTCGCCCAGTACGACAAACGTGCACGCCACCCCACCCACCAACCAACCAACCAACCAACCAGTCGTCGTCGTCGTCGTCCCGAAATCAAACAAACTCAGCCCCTGCTGCCAACGGACGCAGGCGCCACGCAGCTCCCTTCCCGCCACACTCGATTCGCAGCGCAACTCACCCGGCACACCGTCAAACGACGGGCTGGGCTCGCCGCATCGCCGCAACCTACACACCTTCCCCGCCACGACGCACAGCCCCACCAGACGCCCGTGCCGCAACGACACTACTGCACTACCACTACCGCACTACTCCTCTCGCCCTTGCCATACACGACACAACACGCCAAAAAATGAAAATCCAAATACAAACAAAAACACCGCCCCCACGACCCAAACACATGCACGGCGCGCCAACACACGCGAGGCAAGGCACGCAGCAAACGGCGTCCCCTCCGCGTCGCGCCATCAACCTACACACACAAGGCAACACCAACAACAAACAGCCAGCCAGCCCCACTCTCACGCCGCAAAAACAGAAAACACACCGAAACCGCCAAACGCCGCACATTCGCGCTTCGCACTCACCACACACCTCTCGGCATCCGTTTCGCACACAACGACGCGACGCACAATACATCATCACGGGCTACGCACGCACACCGCGACCCACTTTTTTACGACGCCCTCGGCAGAGCACACGTGCCCACGCCCACACACAGTCGACACAACGACGCAGCGCGCAGCAGACGCGGCCGCAACACATACCTCCCCGACGACGCGCCAACACCGCCAGCCACTGCTCACTCGCCCAAGCAACCCGTGCACACAACTGCCACACGCGTCCACCACGCCGCCGCCAACCACCCGCCCGCCAGGGGGCGCTCACGTCCGCGACAACAGCGCGGCACCGCCGGACCGGGCCGAACCGAGCCGAGCCGCCGCCTCCTCTCCACTCGGCACGCCACGTCCTGCTTGCAAAAACACCTGGCTCGTCCCTCTGTACACACAACGCGCCTGCCTGCGGTCGCCGCCGGCATCTATCTACCTGCGCATCGGAGCCAGGCCGGCAAGCCCACACTTAAATAATGCACTTCAACCAGCCAAACAAACCCACTCTTCCTTTCTTTGCACAGCGCATGCAACAGCAGCCCCAGGAGCCGGGCCCGCCGCCAGCGTCTCCTCCTCCTCTGGGCACAGCCAGCCAGCCAGCCGTTCCCACCGCCCCGCCCCTGCTCTGCAGAACAAGAAAAAACGAAAAAGTACCAACACACGCACCCAAAGCGTAAGCCAGACAAGACCAGCCTCTCCAAGGCCACACACACGCAAAAAAACAAAAACACAAAAACACTACAACAAAATAAAATAAAATGAAAAAGAAAAAGCAAGCTGTCGCCTCGCCCCCGCCCGTCCCCCCACCCCACCACATTCGCCCCCTCCGCTTGTTTTCCTTTCTACAATTTCCCTCTTTTCCACCCAATATCCCGCCGCGGTTTACGGGCACCGGCCGATTTTGCGCCCGCCCACATGTGTGCCTACTCCCCACCAACCATTCCCTCCGCAGCCCGCAGCCCGCTTTTCCCCCCCTCCCTGCCCACACCACACCACACCACACCACACCACACCACACCACACCACACCGACGGTGCTGACGTCGACACGCACCCAAGACAGGGGCCACGACCGTCTTTTTTCCTGGGCCCATCCCCGCACCGCACCTCCTTCCAATCATCAACGCTGTGGCGCCTGTGTCCGCGCGAGACGCGTGCGCGCCGCCTCTCTCAACATCCGTCCGCCGTCCGCCGTCCGCCGTCCGCCGTCCGGCCCGTTTTTCGGCCCCCAGGCCATCCGTCAACCACCACTGCCCCTGCCCCTGCCCCTGCCCCCTGCCCGCCCCGCACCACACCACACACCGCTGCTTGCCCCGGCCGTTGCCACCAAAGGCGCCAACCGCAGCCCGCGCGCGCCAGAAACTACAGGGACCCAGCCGACCGACGAAAATCAGAGCAATTGGCCGGGAGGATCAAAAAGAGAGCTCCGAAAACCACCGTAGCGAGGCGTGGGAGGAAACGTTACGAGAAGCAGAAAGGGACCAGGAAAAATTCTGGAAATTTCTTAAAACTCGTAAACTAAACACGAAACATCTACATCTACATGGGGAAGGAACGACCCCACAGACCGAGCTGAAGCACTGGCGGATTCACTAGAAAGGCAATTCCAAGCACCAGAAGCGGTAGATGACGAAACTGATGACCACCAGGAAATGGTACTCAGAAGGGTAAAACCGCATCCTAAGTGCCCCGATCAGAACATCTTTCACAATCCAATAAACGCAGAAACCCCGTATCTTATCACATCACAAACATACACACATCCTAAGAAGGCATCAGGCCCGGATTCCAACTACTACATCACCTACCTCCAGCAACTATCAATTATCTATCTAACATCAATATATAATGCTTGCTTCAGACTAAACTACTTGGAAACAGGCCCGAGTCATCACATTACCAAAGCCAAACAAGGACTTATTATTTCCGCAAAACTATAGGCCAACTTCCTTGGAAACGTTCTCGGAAAGCTCATTCAAACTGAACTGAAGAAATTCAATTCTTAAAGGATAACAACATAATCATCCCACAACAATTCCGATTCCGCGAAGAACACAGCACCACCCACCAGGTGACCAGACTAGTCGAGCACATATGTCAGGCCAGAAACATTAGACACAGTACTGGAGCAGTCCTGCTTGACATTGGAAAAGCATTCGGATAACGCCTTATCTACAAGCTCCACCAGTACAACTGCCCCATCCACATTATTGCTTCTTTTCTCCGCAACAGAGCATTCTATGTCCATGTACCAGGAGCGGCAAGTAACACTAGATCCATAGAGGCTGGAGTCCCGCAAGGCTCAGTGCTGGGGCCCATTCTCTACTCAATATACACAAACAAACAGCTGGGAGGACACTTGTCACTATTTGCAGACGACACTGCAGTCTACCGCAGCAGTTCTAACCTGCAATATAGAGTCACAAAAATAGAGCAACACCTACAATCCATCCAGAAATGGGCTAACCAATGGAAACAAAAAACAATAAACGCGGAGAAAACCCAAGCAATACAATACGATTCACATTCAAAAAGAATACCTCCTAACCTGCATATACGCCTCAGAAATAACAATCTTCCATGGTCAGGCACAATAAAGTATCTAGGCATCAAGCTGGACAAGAGGTTGACATTTAGAGACCATGTTACACACGTTTGTAACAAGGCTGCAGCAGCAATATTCAGACTGTACCCAATCATCAAAGGAAACAGAATAAATATGCGCGCCAAAAAGAAAATCTCCAAAACCGTCATAGGAACCAGCCATCACTTACGGCTCTGAAAATCTGGTCAATGGCCGCAGACACCAAACATAACAAGAGTAAAAAAGGGTGCACAACAAATACTTCAGAATTACTGCTGATGCCGGCCGGTACCAGACAAACCGAGACATATACACAAACCATAACATACTCAATCAAAATCCCGGAAATCATCCAAAGAAAAATCCATAAAGTTTTTTTTTTTTTTTTTCCACCAAACCACGGATTCGAACCACCCACTCATCAGAAATCTGGGACAAAATCCACCCGACCCAAGAACGACATTTCCCATCACGACAAAACACCACAAACTACAACATACCATGATAAACAAAAATAAAATACAAACACCATAACACTCACTCAAACAACAAACATCTACACACACCCAAGAGACCCTATCATCCCATCATTTTGTTACCCAACATAATCAGACAGAAGGCAGGGATCAAGGACAGATCCGGTCCTTCGAGTACAGGGGGTAAAAAATACCCATCAGACCAGCTCTCTCTCTCTCTCTCTCCTCCTCGCTTCTCCGTGCCGACGCTGCCCCGCACACGCGTTCGGCCGACACCAACACGACAGGTCTTTGGGGCCCCGCCACTGCGCACACGCACGCCTCCTCCTCTTCCTTAGTTCTTTTTCGCTTTTCTTTTCTCCCCCGCCCCCCGCTCTCACCGCCACATCATCCCGCAACCCTTGGGGGATGTTTCCCAACATCAACGCGCCCCAATTCCACTCTCTGCCCGTGCCGCACTCTCCACTTTGCTTCTCCCCGTCCCCTACACACACGACTACCGAAACCCCCGGTTGACACACCTTCTCGTAGGACAGGGGTGCGTGCGTGCGTGCGTGCGTGCGTGCGTTGTCTTGACGGTGACAGCAACAGCAACGGATCCGTCCATCCCATTCCCCCCCACTCGGTAAAGAACCATGTTCAACCCACACTACACAACAAGGGGGGCACACACGAACGCGAAAGAAAGGGCAGGGCAGGGGCAACTATCTCGTACACATTCTTCCTCAGAACCCACATATCGCATCAACGAACGGCAGGCCAATTGCGGACTCAGCCGTGTCAGGCAAATCCAACCCAGCCAACACCTCCCACGGAAACCCTGACACTGATCCAGCAGTACGTCCACATACATCGCCACACCAAATACGGGTGACGAGTGAGCAACAAATGGAACAATACACAACAAGGGCTGACCTAATAAAAACTGCACGTCACGTCATACCTTCCAGACAGACGCAGTTCCGACGGGACGGCGGAACCGTATACGTACCTTTCAGCCACAACAACCGACCGACTGGACACGCCCGCGTCTCCAGCCAGCCAACCACCAGGGCCACACAGCCCGCAAGTTTCAGCGTCAACACTTCTTAACGTACGTTGCAAACTTTTCAAAACATTGCCACACACACACACACACACACACACACACACACACACACGAAAAGCGTCAACCTCTCTCACACTGGATACACTCAACACTTTTTGTCGGCGGAGCTTGAGGCCAACGGTTGACACACCCCCACCGGCCACACAGGTTTCCCCTTTGAAAATTTGCAGTGACGGAGACGCGGCATTACGAGAGGGTTGTTTCCGAGAGCGCGAGCTGGACGGAGCTGCGGCGCCGCCGCCGCCGCCGCCGCCGAGGGGTAATGAACGCACGCGATGCCGCATGACAGCCCATCACCCAAAGTTTCACCCACAACTGCACAGGTCGCACCCCCTTTTCGCGCCATACTAGTGTCGATCGTCAATTACAGCTGACGGTGTTCGCATTTGCCACTTGACGGGGGGGAAAAGAAAACAAACATCAGACACGCCATGTGTTTCTCTCTCTCTGTTACATCTAGGTCATTCGGCAGCCACTGTAAAAAAAAAAAAAAATATTTTTACGACATGGTTGGGTAAGTGATTTAAAGACAACAATTGTGGGTCACACACCATAGACCATTTCGATAGTGTTCTTGTTCTTCTCTTTTTCCTTTTTTTATCGCTCAATTGAAATAAAACCTGGGGATGATGCAATGCTGCGATATGGCACAACCGTCGTCCATTGTACACAACTCGGGAACAAAAAGAAACCAATTCAGGGAACGTTCGTTCCTTCACAACGTTTCTTTCAACGCACTTGGTCTTTACCATCCTGTATTCAACACACATTTCCTTTCATCAAACTAGGGCATTTCCATAACAGTATTTGCAATACTGCTTCTTCGACGTCATTTCACCATCTTAACTAGAGACAGACAAACAACAAAATAGGAAAACAGCCTTGAGAACCCCGTCCACCAAATTTCAGTTAGCACGGCATCCAAGATTCTTTTCCGGGGAGTGCAGTGCAGCTGACGCTGCTCAGACCATATACCGTCGCCAGTCTCACTCAACTCTTGCGCATTCCATTCTACGCTACGTGACTATGCAAAAATGAATGAATCAAACCCGCCCAGAGAGCGTCTTGTGCGAGGGGACACACGATATAGAGAACAACAAAACACACAGGGGACACCACCAAAGTTGGAGAGAACGTTTCCACCACGGCAGCCGCGCCGTTACGCGCTTTTTTTTTTCCTCCCCCCCCACTGCACACCTCCGACACCACGGGAACGTTCACCGTCCCGTTGCCCTACACTGGCGTTTCTTTTCAACCCCCCACCCTATTCCTCGCTCCCCGGACATTCGACCGATCACAAAGTGCAACCTCTCGTTACCGTCGGGTGCCCCTCTCCATCCCCGGGGCGCCAACAACAAAACAAAAACACCACCGACGCCGTCGTCTCGCGTCACCTCACTCAACTGAGCGGAAAATACACGTACATCCAGAATGACGACACCGCCTCCACAAACAAAAACCAGACGTCAGACGTCAGGTCGAAAGAGGGCACCGTACGTCGTGGCGCGTGGTCTCCTAACTCACCTCGCGCGTACAAATACAATGCAATGCGTGTCTCCTCACGTTCACACACACCTCCACGCTCCACTTTTACGTCGCCCAACCAACCAACTAACTTAACCCACCCGCTCGGCGTAGAAGCAGCTGTAGGCGGCAACGTGTTTCTCACCCTCGCCACCAACGGTGTGACATCCGACAATCGCGGTTTGCTTTCCGTTCCACACCTCCGGCCATACCATACAAAGGGGACAAAAAAAAAAAAAAAAAAAAAAAAAAAAAAAAATATATATATCAAACAAGCCAACTCCAGCGATCCGCCCCCCTAACACCAACACGTCTCGAAACACCCACGCGCCCACGACCCCGGCTGTGGCTAAAGTGCGTATCCCAACGTCACACCAAAACCAAAGGCGCCGGCGCCGCACCACACCACACCACAAGCTACAGCTACAGCTGTGCCGCCGTCCACCCGCTCACAACAACAACAATTCCGCCCTTCCCGCAAAGGCATTTTGGTGGCCCTGAAAAGGGCCGTTTTTTTCTTTTCTTCGCCGCGCCGCGGACGAGCCTCCTATTTCCAAGAGCCACCTCCTTACTTGGAGCTCGTGTACTTGGTCACCGCCTTCGTGCCCTCGCTCACCGCGTGCTTGGCCAGCTCGCCAGGCAGCAAGAGCCGCACAGCGGTCTGGATCTCGCGGGACGT
>NW_026062844.1:0-74440 GCF_023897955.1 Schistocerca gregaria | reverse complement strand
ACGAACGACTGGAATTCTGCTTTGGACGTAGGTTTGTGTGGTGGCCCTGAAAAGGGCCGATTGTGTTTTGTTTTTTGAGCCGAGGCGGCAAATGGCGCGCTGCGTGCCAAGGGAGCACGCGGCGGTTGCCGATTGCGCTGTCTCTCTTTTAGGCCTTCTTCTCGGTCTTCTTTGGCAGCAGGACGGCCTGGATGTTGGGCAGGACACCTCCCTGTGCGATGGTGACGCCCGACAAGAGCTTGTTGAGCTCCTCGTCGTTGCGTATGGCGAGCTGCAGGTGGCGCGGGATGATGCGCGTCTTCTTGTTGTCGCGGGCCGCGTTTCCGGCCAGCTCGAGCACCTCAGCCGCGAGGTACTCCATGACGGCGGCGAGGTAGACGGGCGCCCCGGCGCCGACGCGCTCGGCGTAGTTTCCCTTGCGCAGGAGGCGGTGGATTCTGCCGACCGGGAACTGGAGCCCAGCCCTGCTTGAGCGGGACTTTGACTTGCCCTTGACTTTGCCTCCCTTTCCGCGTCCGGACATGGCGATGGGCTAGTTTGGAAAGAAGCGAGAAAGAAAAAGCACAACGCCCCAAACGGTGCGAGCCGCAGCGAGTCGAGCAGCGGAGTGCGTGCCGGCGCCGGCGGGGTGGGGGTCCTTTATGGGCTCGGGTGCGGCGGCCGGTTGCGCGCGCGCCCCATTGGTCGGCGGCCGCAGCAGGGCGAGCTGGTAAAGGTGCGGCGGCGGCGTGCGGCGGGTGCCACTGTGTGGGGAGACGCTGACTGGAGCGGAGCGCCTGACTGACTGACTGACTGCGCGTGCCTGCCTGCCTGCCTGCCTGCCTGCCTGCCTGCCTGTTTGTTCGTGATGCCGCCCAAGACTAGCGGGAAAGGCCGCCAAGAAGGCTGGCAAGGCGCAGAAGAACATTTCGAAGGGCGACAAGAAGAAGAAGCGCAAGAGGAAGGAGAGCTATGCCATCTACATCTACAAGGTGCTGAAGCAGGTGCACCCTGACACGGGCATCTCTTCGAAGGCGATGAGCATCATGAACAGCTTCGTGAACGACATTTTCGAGCGCATTGCGGCCGAGGCTTCTCGCCTGGCGCACTACAACAAGCGCTCGACCATCACGTCCCGCGAGATCCAGACCGCTGTGCGGCTCTTGCTGCCTGGCGAGCTGGCCAAGCACGCGGTGAGCGAGGGCACGAAGGCGGTGACCAAGTACACGAGCTCCAAGTAAGGAGGTGGCTCTTGGAAATAGGAGGCTCGTCCGCGGCGCGGCGAAGAAAAGATAAAACGGCCCTTTTCAGGGCCACCAAAATGCCTTTGCGGGAAGGGCGGAATTGTTGTTGTTGTTGTTGTTGTTGTTGTGAGCGGGTGGACGGGCGGCACAGCTGTAGCTGTAGCTTGTGGTGTGGTGTGGTGCGGCGCCGGCGCCTTTGGTTTTGGTGTGACGTTGGGATACGCACTTTAGGCCACAGCCGGGTCGTGGGCGTGGGTGTTTCGAGACGTGTTGGTGTTAGGGGGGCGGATCGCTGGAGTTGGCTTGTTTGATATATATATTTTTTTTTTTTTTTTTGTCCCCTTTGTATGGTATGGCCGGAGGTGTGGAACGGAAAGCAAACCGCGATTGTCGGATGTCACACCGTTGGTGGCGAGGGTGAGAAACACGTTGCCGCCTACAGCTGCTTCTACGCCGAGCGGGTGGGTTAAGTTAGTAGTTGGTTGGTTGGGCGACGTAAAAGTGGAGCGTGGAGGTGTGTGTGAACGTGAGGAGACACGCATTGCATTGTATTTGTACGCGCGAGGTGAGTTAGGAGACCACGCGCCACGACGTACGGTGCCCTCTTTCGACCTGACGTCTGACGTCTGGAGGCGGTGTCGTCATTCTGGATGTACGTGTATTTTCCGCTCAGTTGAGTGAGGTGACGCGAGACGACGGCGTCGGTGGTGTTTTTGTTTTGTTGTTGGCGCCCCGGGGATGAAGAGGGGCACCCGACGGTAACGAGAGGTTGCACTTTGTGATCGGTCGAATGTCCGGGGAGCGAGGAATAGGGTGGGGGGTTGAAAAGAAACGCCAGTGTAGGGCAACGGGACGGTGAACGTTCCCGTGGTGTCGGAGGTGTGCAGTGGGGGGGAGGAAAAAAAAAAAGCGCGTAACGGCGCGGCTGCCGTGGTGGAAACGTTCTCTCCAACTGTGGTGGTGTCCCCTGTGTGTTTTGTTGTTCTCTATATCGTGTGTCCCCTCGCACAAGACGCTCTCTGGGCGGGTTTGATTCATTCATTTTTGCATAGTCACGTAGCGTAGAATGGAATGCGCAAGAGTTGAGTGAGACTGGCGACGGTATATGGTCTGAGCAGCGTCAGCTGCACTGCACTCCCCGGAAAAGAATCTTGGATGCCGTGCTAACTGAAATTTGGTGGACGGGGTTCTCAAGGCTGTTTTGCTATTTTCTTGTTTGTTTGTCTCTAGTTAAGATGGTGAAATGACGTCGAAGAAGCAGTATTGCAAATACTGTTATGGAAATGCCCTAGTTTGATGAAAGGAAATGTGTGTTGAATATACAGGATGGTAAAGACCAAGTGCGTTGAAAGAAACGTTGTGAAGGAACGAACGTTCCCTGAATTGGTTTCTTTTTGTTCCCGAGTTGTGTACAATGGACGACGGTTGTGCCATATCGCAGCATTGCATCATCCCCAGGTTTGATTTCAATTGAGCGATAAAAAAAGGAAAAAGAGAAGAACAAGAACACTATCGAAATGGTCTATGGTGTGTGACCCACAATTGTTGTCTTTAAATCACTTACCCAACCATGTCGTAAAAATATTTTTTTTTTTTTTTTTTTTTTTTTTTTTTTTTTTACAGTGGCTGCCGAATGACCTAGATGTAACAGAGAGAGAGAGAAACACATGGCGTGTCAGATGTTTGTTTTCTTTTCCCCCCCCCCCCCCCCCTCTCGTCAAGTGGCAAATGCGAACACCGTCAGCTGTAATTGACGATCGACACTAGTATGGCGCGAAAAGGGGGTGCGACCTGTGCAGTTGTGGGTGAAACTTTGGGTGATGGGCTGTCATGCGGCATCGCGTGCGTTCATTACCCCTCGGCGGCGGCGGCGGCGGCGGCGGCGGCGCCGCAGCTCCGTCCAGCTCGCGCTCTCGGAAACAACCCTCTCGTAATGCCGCGTCTCCTCCGTCACTGCAATTTTCAAAGGGAAACCTGTGTGGCCGGTGGGGGTGTGTCAACCGTTGGCCCTCAAGCTCCGCCGACAAAAAGTGTTGAGTGTATCCAGTGTGAGAGAGGTTGACGCTTTTCGTGGTGTGTGTGTGTGTGTGTGTGTGTGTGTGTGTGGCAATGTTTTGAAAAGTTTGCAACGTACGTTAAGAAGTGTTGACGCTGAAACTTGCGGGCTGTGTGGCCCTGGTGGTTGGCTGGCTGGAGACGCGGGCGTGTCCAGTCGGTCGGTTGTTGTGGCTGAAAGGTACGTATACGGTTCCGCCGTCCCGTCGGAACTGCGTCTGTCTGGAAGGTATGACGTGACGTGCAGTTTTTATTAGGTCAGCCCTTGTTGTGTATTGTTCCATTTGTTGCTCACTCGTCACCCGTATTTGGTGTGGCGATGTATGTGGACGTACTGCTGGATCAGTGTCAGGGTTTCCGTGGGAGGTGTTGGTTGGGTTGGATTTGCCTGACACGGCTGAGTCCGCAATTGGCCTGCCGTTCGTTGATGCGATATGTGGGTTCTGAGGAAGAATGTGTACGAGATAGTTGCCCCTGCCCTGCCCTTTCTTTCGCGTTCGTGTGTGCCCCCCTTGTTGTGTAGTGTGGGTTGAACATGGTTCTTTACCGAGTGGGGGGGAATGGGATGGACGGATCCGTTGCTGTTGCTGTCACCGTCAAGACAACGCACGCACGCACGCACGCACCCCTGTCCTACGAGAAGGTGTGTCAACCGGGGTTTCGGTAGTCGTGTGTGTAGGGGACGGGGAGAAGCAAAGTGGAGAGTGCGGCACGGGCAGAGAGTGGAATTGGGGCGCGTTGATGTTGGGAAACATGCCCCAAGGGTTGCGGGATGATGTGGCGGTGAGAGCGGGGGGCGGGGGAGAAAAGAAAAGCGAAAAAGAACTAAGGAAGAGGAGGAGGCGTGCGTGTGCGCAGTGGCGGGGCCCCAAAGACCTGTCGTGTGGTGTCGGCCGAACGCGAGCGCGAACGCGAACGCGAACGCGTGTGCGGGGCAGCGTCGGCACGGAGAAGCGAGGAGGAGAGAGAGAGAGAGAGCTGGTCTGATGGGTATTTTTTACCCCCTGTACTCGAAGGACCGGATCTGTCCTTGATCCCTGCCTTCTGTCTGATTATGTTGGGTAACAAAATGATGGGATGATAGGGTCTCTTGGGTGTGTGTAGATGTTTGTTTGTTTGAGTGAGTGTTATGGTGTTTGTATTTTATTTTTGTTTATCATGGTATGTTGTAGTTTGTGGTGTTTTGTCGTGATGGGAAATGTCGTTCTTGGGTCGGGTGGATTTTGGTCCCAGATTTCTGATGAGTGGGTGGTTCGAATCCGTGGTTTGGTGGAAAAAAAACAAAAAAAAAAAAAAAAAAAAACTTTATGGATTTTTCTTTGGATGATTTCCGGGATTTTGATTGAGTATGTTATGGTTTGTGTATATGTCTCGGTTTGTCTGGTACCGGCCGGCATCAGCAGTAATTCTGAAGTATTTGTTCTGCACCCTTTTTTACTCTTGTTATGTTTGGTGTCTGCGGCCATTGACGAGATTTTTCAGAGCCGTAAGTGATGGCTGGTTCCTATGACGGTTTTGAAGATTTTCTTTTTGGCGCGCATATTTATTCTGTTTCCTTTGATGATTGGGTACAGTCTGAATATTGCTGCTGCAGCCTTGTTACAAACGTGTGTAACATGGTCTCTAAATGTCAACCTCTTGTCCAGCTTGATGCCTAGATACTTTATTGTGCCTGACCATGGAAGATTGTTATTTCTGAGGCGTATATGCAGGTTAGGAGGTATTCTTTTTGAATGTGAATCGTATTGTATTGCTTGGGTTTTCTCCGCGTTTATTGTTTTTTTGGTTAGCCCATTTCTGGATGGATTGTAGGTGTTGCTCTATTTTTGTGACTCTATATTGCAGGTTAGAACTGCTGCGGTAGACTGCAGTGTCGTCTGCAAATAGTGACAAGTGTCCTCCCAGCTGTTTGTTTGTGTATATTGAGTAGAGAATGGGCCCCAGCACTGAGCCTTGCGGGACTCCAGCCTCTATGGATCTAGTGTTACTTGCCGCTCCTGGTACATGGACATAGAATGCTCTGTTGCGGAGAAAAGAAGCAATAATGTGGATGGGGCAGTTGTACTGGTGGAGCTTGTAGATAAGGCGTTATCCGAATGCTTTTCCAATGTCAAGCAGGACTGCTCCAGTACTGTGTCTAATGTTTCTGGCCTGACATATGTGCTCGACTAGTCTGGTCACCTGGTGGGTGGTGCTGTGTTCTTCGCGGAATCGGAATTGTTGTGGGATGATTATGTTGTTATCCTTTAAGAATTGAATTTCTTCAGTTCAGTTTGAATGAGCTTTCCGAGAACCTTTCCAAGGAAGTTGGCCTATAGTTTTGCGGAAATAATAAGTCCTTGTTTGGCTTTGGTAATGTGATGACTCGGGCCTGTTTCCAAGTAGTTTAGTCTGAAGCAAGCATTATATATTGATGTTAGATAGATAATTGATAGTTGCTGGAGGTAGGTGATGTAGTAGTTGCGGTTTGATGGAATCTGGGCCTGATGCCTTCTTAGGATGTGTGTATGTTTGTGATGTGATAAGATACGGGGTTTCTGCGTTTATTGGATTGTGAAAGATGTTCTGATCGGGGCACTTAGGATGCGGTTTTACCCTTCTGAGTACCATTTCCTGGTGGTCATCAGTTTCGTCATCTACCGCTTCTGGTGCTTGGAATTGCCTTTCTAGTGAATCCGCCAGTGCTTCAGCTCGGTCTGTGGGGTCGTTCCTTCCCCATGTAGATGTAGATGTTTCGTGTCTAGTTTACGAGTTTTAAGAAATTTCCAGAATTTTTCCTGGTCCCTTCCTGCTTCTCGTAACGTTTCCTCCCACGCCTCGCTACGGTGGTTTTCGGAGCTCTCTTTTTGATCCTCCCGGCCAATTGCTCTGATTTTCGTCGGTCGGCTGGGTCCCTGTAGTTTTGCCATCTCTTTCTGGCGCGCGCGGGCTGCGGTTGGCGCCTTTGGTGGCAACGGCCGGGGCAAGCAGCGGTGTGTGGTGTGGTGCGGGGCGGGCAGGGGCAGTGGTGGTTGACGGATGGCCTGGGGGCCGAAAAACGGGCCGGCCGGCGGACGGATGTTGAGAGAGGCGGCGCGCACGCGTCTCGCGCGGACACAGGCGCCACAGCGTTGATGATTGGAAGGAGGTGCGGTGCGGGGATGGGCCCAGGAAAAAAGACGGTCGTGGCCCCTGTCTTGGGTGCGTGTCGACGTCAGCACCGTCGGTGTGGTGTGGTGTGGTGTGGTGTGGTGTGGTGTGGTGTGGTGTGGTGTGGTGTGGTGTGGGCAGGGAGGGGGGAAAAGCGGGCTGCGGGCTGCGGGCTGCGGGCTGCGGGCTGCGGAGGGAATGGTGGTGGGGAGTAGGCACACATGTGGGCGGGCGCAAAATCGGCCGGTGCCCGTAAACCGCGGCGGGATATTGGGTGGAAAAGAGGGAAATTGTAGAAAGGAAAACAAGCGGAGGGGGCGAATGTGGTGGGGTGGGGGGACGGGCGGGGGCGAGGCGACAGCTTGCTTTTTCTTTTTCATTTTATTTTATTTTGTTGTAGTGTTTTTGTTTTTTTTTGTTTTTTTGCGTGTGTGTGGCCTTGGAGAGGCTGGTCTTGTCTGGCTTACGCTTTGGGTGCGTGTGTTGGTACTTTTTCGTTTTTTCTTGTTCTGCAGAGCAGGGGCGGGGCGGTGGGAACGGCTGGCTGGCTGTGCCCAGAGGAGGAGGAGACGCTGGCGGCGGGCCCGGCTCCTGGGGCTGCTGTTGCATGCGCTGTGCAAAGAAAGGAAGAGTGGGTTTGTTTGGCTGGTGAAGTGCATTATTTAAGTGTGGGCTTGCCGGCCTGGCTCCGATGCGCAGGTAGATAGATGCCGGCGGCGACCGCAGGCAGGCGCGTTGTGTGTACAGAGGGACGAGCCATGTGTTTTGCAAGCAGGACGTGGCGTGCCGAGTGGAGAGGAGGCGGCGGCTCGGCTCGGTTCGGCCCGGTCCGGCGGTGCCGCGCTGTTGTCGCGGACGTGAGCGCCCCCTGGCGGGCGGGTGGTTGGCGGCGGCGTGGTGGACGCGTGTGGCAGTTGTGTGCACGGGTTGCTTGGGCGAGTGAGCAGTGGCTGGCGGTGTTGGCGCGTCGTCGGGGAGGTATGTGTTGCGGCCGCGTCTGCTGCGCGCTGCGTCGTTGTGTCGACTGTGTGTGGGCGTGGGCACGTGTGCTCTGGCGAGGGCGTCGTAAAAAAGTGGGTCGCGGTGTGCGTGCGTAGCCCGTGATGATGTATTGTGCGTCGCGTCGTTGTGTGCGAAACGGATGCCGAGAGGTGTGTGGTGAGTGCGAAGCGCGAATGTGCGGCGTTTGGCGGTTTCGGTGTGTTTTCTGTTTTTGCGGCGTGAGAGTGGGGCTGGCTGGCTGGCTGGCTGGCTGGCTGTTTGTTGTTGGTGTTGCCTTGTGTGTGTAGGTTGATGGCGCGACGCGGAGGGGACGCCGTTTGCTGCGTGCCTTGCCTCGCGTGTGTTGGCGCGCCGTGCATGTGTTTGGGTCGTGGGGGCGGTGTTTTTGTTTGTATTTGGATTTTCATTTTTTGGCGTGTTGTGTCGTGTATGGCAAGGGCGAGAGGAGTAGTGCGGTAGTGTCGTTGCGGCACGGGCGTCTGGTGGGGCTGTGCGTCGTGGCGGGGAAGGTGTGTAGGTTGCGGCGATGCGGCGAGCCCAGCCCGTCGTTTGACGGTGTGCCGGGTGAGTTGCGCTGCGAATCGAGTGTGGCGGGAAGGGAGCTGCGTGGCGCCTGCGTCCGTTGGCAGCAGGGGCTGTGCCTTTTGAGAGTTTGTTTGATTTCGGGACGACGACGACGACGACGACTGGTTGGTTGGTGGGTGGGGTGGCGTGCACGTTTGTCGTACTGGGCGAGTCGATTGCCTGCCGGCTGGCGAAAGGTGCGCCGCCGCCCGTCTCTCGCGCTCTGTGTTGTTTTTTTTTTTTTTCTGTGTGTGTCGGCTGCGTTTTTGTTTGCGGTGCGCGCGAAGACGGTGGTGCCGAAAGTGTGCCGGCGTGGCGTTGCGACCGCGACGAGCCGCGGGCGCGCCATTTGGCTGGTGTTGCGTGAAGAGCGGCTGTGTACGGGTAGTGGCTGTAGCCGTACGTGTACGTGCACGTGCATCCGGCCCGGCCGCCAGCCCAGCCCAGCCCAGCCGAGTCGGGTGAGCGGAGGCCGACACGTGGTGGTGCTGTGCTCTCTCGGCTCGGGGGGGTTTGTGTGTGTGTGTGTGTGTGTGCGTGCGTGCGTGTGTGTCTCGTTCGCTCTCCGGAATCTGCTCGTTCTGCTGATCCCCGCCTGTCGGCGTCGTTTATTTTTACTTATTTATTTTTTACCTGTTGTTTGTTTTTCGACGTCGTCTTGCAGTTTTGTCCTTTGCGGCGTGCCGACGACCCGCCGCGCGACCTTATGAAACCCCAAAGCGTGGCGTGGCGTGGCGTGGCGTGGCCGAGCCGCAGCAGCTAAGGGGGTGCGGCCGCCTCGACGCCTTAACCTCCTAAACTTCTTTAAGCCGTTAACGCAGCCACCTAAACTAACGTAACCTAACGTAAGCCCTTAGGCCAACCCCCAAGTCGCCTTAACCTAACGTACGTGACCGCAACCTTAGCTTAACGCCTACGTTAAGACGTGACGTCACGTCAACGCTTAACCTAACCCTGACGCCTTCTTAGCCTAACCTGACGTAACCTAAGGTAAGGTAACCGTTGAAAGAAAGAAACCACCTTTGTTTTGACGTTGAGGCGTGTAAGGTCGGCTGTGAGGGCAGATTCGGTGTGTCTGTAGTTGGGGCTGGCTGGTAATTTATTTTGTTTGTTTGTTTATCGTTGTCTTGTTTTCGCCTGTGGCGGGGGGGTTGGCGCTCCGTCGGCCGGTGCCATGTTGCGCAGGCGGCGATCGTAAAAAAGTAGAAAAAAAAAAAGAAAAAAGAAAAAAAAAATGTGTTGGAAGGGCTGTGGGTGTTGGCGGGCGAGGCGAGAGGAGGAGGACGGCCCGCGGCCGTGGCCCGACGGCTGCGGGCCGATCGGGAAAACGGCGGAAGGCGATGGGGCGGCGGAGGTGCGTTTGTGCACGGCCGTCATCGCCGCACGACTCGGCTCGTGTGGCTGTGGCGCCGGCCGCGGTGGCCGGGCTGCCGCGGCGACGGTGTGGGAGTTTTGACGAAGGTTTGGCCATTGTGGCGGGTCGTCGGCTGGGGCTGTGGGGGCGGCATTTGGGCGGGGGCGGCGATTCTCGGCGGGCCGACCCAGGCTGTGGCGCGCGGTGGCTGCAGTTTGGCCGTGGTTTGCGGCGCCGCCGCGGCGACTGGTTGGCGACCGTGGTGTCGGTGTGTGTAGCCCCATCCTCGGTGGTTTGAATGGCGCGGGTGGTTGCGGCGCAGGTTGGGGGCTGCTCCGCGCAGGCTGTCGGACGTTGGGCGGTAGCAAGCGCGGGAGGCGCGGCGCGGCGGCGCGGCGGCGCGCCGAGTGGCGGCCGCTCTCTCGGCCGTCCGCGCCCGCCCGCGACACTGGCTGGGCCAGGCGCGTGCGCGGCTATTCTCTGCTGCGCGCCCCTCGCTGTTGTGCGTCGTCGAAGGAGAGAAGGAAGCGAAAGCAAGGGGAAAAAAGAAAAGAGAACAGGCAAAAGATGGCAGACCAGGCGGCTACGAACGAGACTGCCGCGGCACCCGCCGCCACCGGCACTACGAAGAAGGCCAAGTCTGCGTCGTCTGCGAAGAAGCCGCGCGCCAAGCCTGCGCACCCGCGCACCTCTGAGATGGTGACGGCCGCCATCAAGAGTCTGAAGGAGCGCGGCGGGTCGTCGCTGCAGGCGATCAAGAAGTACATTGCCGCGCACTACAAGCTGGACGCGGAGAAGCTGGCGCCCTTTATCAAGAAGTACCTCAAGTCGGCCGTCGTGGCTGGCGAGCTGGTGCAGACGAAGGGGAAGGGCGCGTCGGGCTCTTTCAAGCTTGCCGGCGCCGGCGGCGGGGCGGCCGAGGGCGGCAAGGCTCGTGGTGGCGGCGGTGGTGCGAAGAAGAAGCGCGCCGCTCCGGCCAGCAAGGAGAAGAAGGGGGCCCGTGCGGCCGGCGCAAAGAAGGCTGGCGGCGTGAAGGCGGCGACCGGTCGGAAGGCGGGCGCCGCCAAGAAGGCGTCTGCGGCGTCGGCCGCTCCCGCGGGTGCGAAGAAGGCGGCTGCGGCCAAGCCGGCCAAGGCCAAGTCGCCGTCGAAGGCGAAGAAGGCCGCCAAGGTTCCGACGAAGAAGCCGAAGGCGCCGCGCCCGAAGAAGGCGACGGCGACGCCGTCTAAGGCGAAGGCTTCGCCCAAGAAGAAGAAGTAAAAAGGGCAGGGAAGGGTTGGCGGTTGACACCGTCGCCTGGAGGCCGGCGCGCAACCAGAGGCTGTCGCGCGGTCCCGGACAAAAACAAAAACGGCCCTTCTCAGGGCCATCAAAGCACGTCGGGAAGGTGTTGATTGTCGTGTCGTGTCGTGGTCGGTCGGTTGCCTTGTTGTCTGTCTGTCTGTCTTGCTTGCTGGCGTTTGTTTGTTTCATGTGTGGATGGTGGTTGGATTGTGGGGTCGTTGGCGGGCGTGGGCGGCGGCGCCGCGGTTGGTGTTACACAAAGTGTATTTTACTTTTATTATTTTTTACCTATTTATTTTGCGCCGCGTTTGTTTGTTTGTTTGTCTTGGTGGTGGTTTTGGAATAGTCTTTTTTGCTTTGCTTTGCTTTCCGGGCGTCACGTTTTGTGCCGTGGCCTGTGTGGGTGGCGCTATTGACGCTTGCGACTTGGTTCGGCCGGTGCGGTGCTTTTTTCTTTTTTTTGGAAACGGCGGCGCCGGGCCGGGCCGGGGGTGGGACGACTGGACTGGAGAGTGAGTGGGGAACTAGTCGTTGCGACCGACAAAGTTTTGCTCGCGACGGAGAGACGTTAGTGGCCCTGAAAAGGGCCGTTTTGTTTGTTTGGCGGTGTGCGGGTTTAGGCGCGCTCGCCGCGGATGCGGCGCGCGAGCTGGATGTCCTTGGGCATGATGGTGACTCGCTTGGCGTGGATTGCGCACAGGTTGGTGTCTTCGAAGAGGCCGACGAGGTAGGCCTCGCTGGCCTCCTGCAGGGCCATGACTGCGGAGCTCTGGAAGCGCAGGTCGGTCTTGAAGTCCTGGGCGATCTCGCGCACTAGGCGCTGGAATGGCAGCTTGCGGATGAGCAGCTCTGTGCTCTTCTGGTAGCGCCTGATTTCTCGCAGGGCGACGGTGCCCGGCCTGTAGCGGTGGGGCTTCTTGACGCCGCCGGTGGCGGGCGCGCTCTTCCTCGCCGCCTTGGTGGCGAGCTGTTTGCGCGGCGCCTTTCCGCCGGTGGACTTGCGGGCCGTTTGCTTTGTCCGGGCCATGGCTACTGCGGATGCGGATGCGGCGTGGAGGATATGCGTGCGCGACGGCGTCCGGTGCTGCCTTGACAACGGGCCCGCGCGCCCCGGGTGCTGCGCTTATATGCCCTCGGTGCGCGGTGGTGGGGGGAGGGGAGGGCGGGCCGCGGGGCCCCAGAGTCTATATAGGGGGGCGGCGCGCGCGCTGGGCGCCACAACCGTAGCCGACTCGCTAGCGCCGGGTGAGGAGCTTGCCTTGCTTTCTGTTTTTTATATTATTGTGGTTGAGACGCTTGAAGAAGAAGAATGACAGGCCGCGGCAAGGGAGGAAAGGGGCTCGGCAAGGGTGGCGCCAAGCGGCACCGCAAGGTGTTGCGCGACAACATCCAGGGCATCACGAAGCCCGCGATCCGCCGCCTGGCGCGCAGGGGCGGCGTGAAGCGCATCTCTGGTCTGATCTACGAGGAGACGCGCGGAGTGCTGAAGGTGTTCCTGGAGAACGTGATCCGCGACGCGGTGACGTACACTGAGCACGCCAAGCGCAAGACTGTGACGGCCATGGACGTGGTGTACGCCCTGAAGAGGCAGGGGCGCACCCTGTACGGTTTCGGCGGTTAGGCGGTGTGAGACCGAAGGAAGGAAAGAGAGATAGATTGAAAAACGGCCCTTTTCAGGGCCACCACAGTGTTCGGAAGTTGAAAAGTGCGAAAGAGTCTGTGTTGCTGGTTTTTCTTTTCCTTTTTAGTCTACTTGGCCTTTTAGTTTTGTTTGGAGTTTTTTTTGACGTGGTGTGCGGTGCGGTTGGGAGGGAAGGAAGCGTGCCCTTGCGTTGTGTGAGCTCCTTCCTTCCTTCCTTCCTTCCCCTCCCTCTTTGCTTGTATGCTTCTTGTCGGTGGATGGGCTGTGTGTTGCGGCGCGGCTGAGCGCCGAGGGGTTATTTTTGAGGTGTGTTGTTGTGCGCCACGTGTGCTGGTTAATGGTCGCGAGACTGTGCGTGCGTGGAGTTGAGTGGAGGAGGTGGCCAAGTACGTGTGTACAAGATGGCGGCGCCTGTGTGTGTAAGAAGGAAAAAAAAACCGTACACAGAGAGAGAGAGAGAGAGAGAGAGAGAGAGAGAGAGAGAGAGAAAAGTGGTGCGACGAACGACTGGAATTCTGCTTTGGACGTAGGTTTGTGTGGTGGCCCTGAAAAGGGCCGATTGTGTTTTGTTTTTTGAGCCGAGGCGGCAAATGGCGCGCTGCGTGCCAAGGGAGCACGCGGCGGTTGCCGATTGCGCTGTCTCTCTTTTAGGCCTTCTTCTCGGTCTTCTTTGGCAGCAGGACGGCCTGGATGTTGGGCAGGACACCTCCCTGTGCGATGGTGACGCCCGACAAGAGCTTGTTGAGCTCCTCGTCGTTGCGTATGGCGAGCTGCAGGTGGCGCGGGATGATGCGCGTCTTCTTGTTGTCGCGGGCCGCGTTTCCGGCCAGCTCGAGCACCTCAGCCGCGAGGTACTCCATGACGGCGGCGAGGTAGACGGGCGCCCCGGCGCCGACGCGCTCGGCGTAGTTTCCCTTGCGCAGGAGGCGGTGGATTCTGCCGACCGGGAACTGGAGCCCAGCCCTGCTTGAGCGGGACTTTGACTTGCCCTTGACTTTGCCTCCCTTTCCGCGTCCGGACATGGCGATGGGCTAGTTTGGAAAGAAGCGAGAAAGAAAAAGCACAACGCCCCAAACGGTGCGAGCCGCAGCGAGTCGAGCAGCGGAGTGCGTGCCGGCGCCGGCGGGGTGGGGGTCCTTTATGGGCTCGGGTGCGGCGGCCGGTTGCGCGCGCGCCCCATTGGTCGGCGGCCGCAGCAGGGCGAGCTGGTAAAGGTGCGGCGGCGGCGTGCATCATCATCACTAACGCCATCCACCCGGGGGGAAAATCCCCAAGCCATTACTGCACACAAGCCACATACGAACCCACAGGATCATTTCGTGAGACAGAGCGTTGAAAGAACGCTGGCTCTCCAGAACTAGCATGGGTGCAAACCCAGCCATCTCATGTCGGCGGGTGCCACTGTGTGGGGAGACGCTGACTGGAGCGGAGCGCCTGACTGACTGACTGACTGCGCGTGCCTGCCTGCCTGCCTGCCTGCCTGCCTGCCTGCCTGTTTGTTCGTGATGCCGCCCAAGACTAGCGGGAAAGCCGCCAAGAAGGCTGGCAAGGCGCAGAAGAACATTTCGAAGGGCGACAAGAAGAAGAAGCGCAAGAGGAAGGAGAGCTATGCCATCTACATCTACAAGGTGCTGAAGCAGGTGCACCCTGACACGGGCATCTCTTCGAAGGCGATGAGCATCATGAACAGCTTCGTGAACGACATTTTCGAGCGCATTGCGGCCGAGGCTTCTCGCCTGGCGCACTACAACAAGCGCTCGACCATCACGTCCCGCGAGATCCAGACCGCTGTGCGGCTCTTGCTGCCTGGCGAGCTGGCCAAGCACGCGGTGAGCGAGGGCACGAAGGCGGTGACCAAGTACACGAGCTCCAAGTAAGGAGGTGGCTCTTGGAAATAGGAGGCTCGTCCGCGGCGCGGCGAAGAAAAGAAAAAACGGCCCTTTTCAGGGCCACCAAAATGCCTTTGCGGGAAGGGCGGAATTGTTGTTGTTGTTGTTGTTGTTGTTGTGAGCGGGTGGACGGGCGGCACAGCTGTAGCTGTAGCTTGTGGTGTGGTGTGGTGCGGCGCCGGCGCCTTTGGTTTTGGTGTGACGTTGGGATACGCACTTTAGGCCACAGCCGGGTCGTGGGCGTGGGTGTTTCGAGACGTGTTGGTGTTAGGGGGGCGGATCGCTGGAGTTGGCTTGTTTGATATATATATTTTTTTTTTTTTTTTTGTCCCCTTTGTATGGTATGGCCGGAGGTGTGGAACGGAAAGCAAACCGCGATTGTCGGATGTCACACCGTTGGTGGCGAGGGTGAGAAACACGTTGCCGCCTACAGCTGCTTCTACGCCGAGCGGGTGGGTTAAGTTAGTAGTTGGTTGGTTGGGCGACGTAAAAGTGGAGCGTGGAGGTGTGTGTGAACGTGAGGAGACACGCATTGCATTGTATTTGTACGCGCGAGGTGAGTTAGGAGACCACGCGCCACGACGTACGGTGCCCTCTTTCGACCTGACGTCTGACGTCTGGAGGCGGTGTCGTCATTCTGGATGTACGTGTATTTTCCGCTCAGTTGAGTGAGGTGACGCGAGACGACGGCGTCGGTGGTGTTTTTGTTTTGTTGTTGGCGCCCCGGGGATGAAGAGGGGCACCCGACGGTAACGAGAGGTTGCACTTTGTGATCGGTCGAATGTCCGGGGAGCGAGGAATAGGGTGGGGGGTTGAAAAGAAACGCCAGTGTAGGGCAACGGGACGGTGAACGTTCCCGTGGTGTCGGAGGTGTGCAGTGGGGGGGAGGAAAAAAAAAAAGCGCGTAACGGCGCGGCTGCCGTGGTGGAAACGTTCTCTCCAACTGTGGTGGTGTCCCCTGTGTGTTTTGTTGTTCTCTATATCGTGTGTCCCCTCGCACAAGACGCTCTCTGGGCGGGTTTGATTCATTCATTTTTGCATAGTCACGTAGCGTAGAATGGAATGCGCAAGAGTTGAGTGAGACTGGCGACGGTATATGGTCTGAGCAGCGTCAGCTGCACTGCACTCCCCGGAAAAGAATCTTGGATGCCGTGCTAACTGAAATTTGGTGGACGGGGTTCTCAAGGCTGTTTTGCTATTTTCTTGTTTGTTTGTCTCTAGTTAAGATGGTGAAATGACGTCGAAGAAGCAGTATTGCAAATACTGTTATGGAAATGCCCTAGTTTGATGAAAGGAAATGTGTGTTGAATATACAGGATGGTAAAGACCAAGTGCGTTGAAAGAAACGTTGTGAAGGAACGAACGTTCCCTGAATTGGTTTCTTTTTGTTCCCGAGTTGTGTACAATGGACGACGGTTGTGCCATATCGCAGCATTGCATCATCCCCAGGTTTGATTTCAATTGAGCGATAAAAAAAGGAAAAAGAGAAGAACAAGAACACTATCGAAATGGTCTATGGTGTGTGACCCACAATTGTTGTCTTTAAATCACTTACCCAACCATGTCGTAAAAATATTTTTTTTTTTTTTTTTTTTTTTTTTTTTTTTTTTTTTTTACAGTGGCTGCCGAATGACCTAGATGTAACAGAGAGAGAGAGAAACACATGGCGTGTCAGATGTTTGTTTTCTTTCCCCCCCCCCCCCCCCCCCCCTCTCGTCAAGTGGCAAATGCGAACACCGTCAGCTGTAATTGACGATCGACACTAGTATGGCGCGAAAAGGGGGTGCGACCTGTGCAGTTGTGGGTGAAACTTTGGGTGATGGGCTGTCATGCGGCATCGCGTGCGTTCATTACCCCTCGGCGGCGGCGGCGGCGGCGGCGGCGGCGCCGCAGCTCCGTCCAGCTCGCGCTCTCGGAAACAACCCTCTCGTAATGCCGCGTCTCCTCCGTCACTGCAATTTTCAAAGGGAAACCTGTGTGGCCGGTGGGGGTGTGTCAACCGTTGGCCCTCAAGCTCCGCCGACAAAAAGTGTTGAGTGTATCCAGTGTGAGAGAGGTTGACGCTTTTCGTGGTGTGTGTGTGTGTGTGTGTGTGTGTGTGTGTGGCAATGTTTTGAAAAGTTTGCAACGTACGTTAAGAAGTGTTGACGCTGAAACTTGCGGGCTGTGTGGCCCTGGTGGTTGGCTGGCTGGAGACGCGGGCGTGTCCAGTCGGTCGGTTGTTGTGGCTGAAAGGTACGTATACGGTTCCGCCGTCCCGTCGGAACTGCGTCTGTCTGGAAGGTATGACGTGACGTGCAGTTTTTATTAGGTCAGCCCTTGTTGTGTATTGTTCCATTTGTTGCTCACTCGTCACCCGTATTTGGTGTGGCGATGTATGTGGACGTACTGCTGGATCAGTGTCAGGGTTTCCGTGGGAGGTGTTGGTTGGGTTGGATTTGCCTGACACGGCTGAGTCCGCAATTGGCCTGCCGTTCGTTGATGCGATATGTGGGTTCTGAGGAAGAATGTGTACGAGATAGTTGCCCCTGCCCTGCCCTTTCTTTCGCGTTCGTGTGTGCCCCCCTTGTTGTGTAGTGTGGGTTGAACATGGTTCTTTACCGAGTGGGGGGGAATGGGATGGACGGATCCGTTGCTGTTGCTGTCACCGTCAAGACAACGCACGCACGCACGCACGCACCCCTGTCCTACGAGAAGGTGTGTCAACCGGGGTTTCGGTAGTCGTGTGTGTAGGGGACGGGGAGAAGCAAAGTGGAGAGTGCGGCACGGGCAGAGAGTGGAATTGGGGCGCGTTGATGTTGGGAAACATGCCCCAAGGGTTGCGGGATGATGTGGCGGTGAGAGCGGGGGGCGGGGGAGAAAAGAAAAGCGAAAAAGAACTAAGGAAGAGGAGGAGGCGTGCGTGTGCGCAGTGGCGGGGCCCCAAAGACCTGTCGTGTGGTGTCGGCCGAACGCGAGCGCGAACGCGAACGCGAACGCGTGTGCGGGGCAGCGTCGGCACGGAGAAGCGAGGAGGAGAGAGAGAGAGAGAGCTGGTCTGATGGGTATTTTTTACCCCCTGTACTCGAAGGACCGGATCTGTCCTTGATCCCTGCCTTCTGTCTGATTATGTTGGGTAACAAAATGATGGGATGATAGGGTCTCTTGGGTGTGTGTAGATGTTTGTTTGTTTGAGTGAGTGTTATGGTGTTTGTATTTTATTTTTGTTTATCATGGTATGTTGTAGTTTGTGGTGTTTTGTCGTGATGGGAAATGTCGTTCTTGGGTCGGGTGGATTTTGGTCCCAGATTTCTGATGAGTGGGTGGTTCGAATCCGTGGTTTGGTGGAAAAAAAACAAAAAAAAAAAAAAAAAAAAACTTTATGGATTTTTCTTTGGATGATTTCCGGGATTTTGATTGAGTATGTTATGGTTTGTGTATATGTCTCGGTTTGTCTGGTACCGGCCGGCATCAGCAGTAATTCTGAAGTATTTGTTCTGCACCCTTTTTTACTCTTGTTATGTTTGGTGTCTGCGGCCATTGACGAGATTTTTCAGAGCCGTAAGTGATGGCTGGTTCCTATGACGGTTTTGAAGATTTTCTTTTTGGCGCGCATATTTATTCTGTTTCCTTTGATGATTGGGTACAGTCTGAATATTGCTGCTGCAGCCTTGTTACAAACGTGTGTAACATGGTCTCTAAATGTCAACCTCTTGTCCAGCTTGATGCCTAGATACTTTATTGTGCCTGACCATGGAAGATTGTTATTTCTGAGGCGTATATGCAGGTTAGGAGGTATTCTTTTTGAATGTGAATCGTATTGTATTGCTTGGGTTTTCTCCGCGTTTATTGTTTTTTTGGTTAGCCCATTTCTGGATGGATTGTAGGTGTTGCTCTATTTTTGTGACTCTATATTGCAGGTTAGAACTGCTGCGGTAGACTGCAGTGTCGTCTGCAAATAGTGACAAGTGTCCTCCCAGCTGTTTGTTTGTGTATATTGAGTAGAGAATGGGCCCCAGCACTGAGCCTTGCGGGACTCCAGCCTCTATGGATCTAGTGTTACTTGCCGCTCCTGGTACATGGACATAGAATGCTCTGTTGCGGAGAAAAGAAGCAATAATGTGGATGGGGCAGTTGTACTGGTGGAGCTTGTAGATAAGGCGTTATCCGAATGCTTTTCCAATGTCAAGCAGGACTGCTCCAGTACTGTGTCTAATGTTTCTGGCCTGACATATGTGCTCGACTAGTCTGGTCACCTGGTGGGTGGTGCTGTGTTCTTCGCGGAATCGGAATTGTTGTGGGATGATTATGTTGTTATCCTTTAAGAATTGAATTTCTTCAGTTCAGTTTGAATGAGCTTTCCGAGAACCTTTCCAAGGAAGTTGGCCTATAGTTTTGCGGAAATAATAAGTCCTTGTTTGGCTTTGGTAATGTGATGACTCGGGCCTGTTTCCAAGTAGTTTAGTCTGAAGCAAGCATTATATATTGATGTTAGATAGATAATTGATAGTTGCTGGAGGTAGGTGATGTAGTAGTTGCGGTTTGATGGAATCTGGGCCTGATGCCTTCTTAGGATGTGTGTATGTTTGTGATGTGATAAGATACGGGGTTTCTGCGTTTATTGGATTGTGAAAGATGTTCTGATCGGGGCACTTAGGATGCGGTTTTACCCTTCTGAGTACCATTTCCTGGTGGTCATCAGTTTCGTCATCTACCGCTTCTGGTGCTTGGAATTGCCTTTCTAGTGAATCCGCCAGTGCTTCAGCTCGGTCTGTGGGGTCGTTCCTTCCCCATGTAGATGTAGATGTTTCGTGTCTAGTTTACGAGTTTTAAGAAATTTCCAGAATTTTTCCTGGTCCCTTCCTGCTTCTCGTAACGTTTCCTCCCACGCCTCGCTACGGTGGTTTTCGGAGCTCTCTTTTTGATCCTCCCGGCCAATTGCTCTGATTTTCGTCGGTCGGCTGGGTCCCTGTAGTTTTGCCATCTCTTTCTGGCGCGCGCGGGCTGCGGTTGGCGCCTTTGGTGGCAACGGCCGGGGCAAGCAGCGGTGTGTGGTGTGGTGCGGGGCGGGCAGGGGCAGTGGTGGTTGACGGATGGCCTGGGGGCCGAAAAACGGGCCGGCCGGCGGACGGATGTTGAGAGAGGCGGCGCGCACGCGTCTCGCGCGGACACAGGCGCCACAGCGTTGATGATTGGAAGGAGGTGCGGTGCGGGGATGGGCCCAGGAAAAAAGACGGTCGTGGCCCCTGTCTTGGGTGCGTGTCGACGTCAGCACCGTCGGTGTGGTGTGGTGTGGTGTGGTGTGGTGTGGTGTGGTGTGGTGTGGTGTGGTGTGGTGTGGGCAGGGAGGGGGGAAAAGCGGGCTGCGGGCTGCGGGCTGCGGGCTGCGGGCTGCGGAGGGAATGGTGGTGGGGAGTAGGCACACATGTGGGCGGGCGCAAAATCGGCCGGTGCCCGCAAACCGCGGCGGGATATTGGGTGGAAAAGAGGGAAATTGTAGAAAGGAAAACAAGCGGAGGGGGCGAATGTGGTGGGGTGGGGGGACGGGCGGGGGCGAGGCGACAGCTTGCTTTTTCTTTTTCATTTTATTTTATTTTGTTGTAGTGTTTTTGTTTTTTTTTGTTTTTTTGCGTGTGTGTGGCCTTGGAGAGGCTGGTCTTGTCTGGCTTACGCTTTGGGTGCGTGTGTTGGTACTTTTTCGTTTTTTCTTGTTCTGCAGAGCAGGGGCGGGGCGGTGGGAACGGCTGGCTGGCTGTGCCCAGAGGAGGAGGAGACGCTGGCGGCGGGCCCGGCTCCTGGGGCTGCTGTTGCATGCGCTGTGCAAAGAAAGGAAGAGTGGGTTTGTTTGGCTGGTGAAGTGCATTATTTAAGTGTGGGCTTGCCGGCCTGGCTCCGATGCGCAGGTAGATAGATGCCGGCGGCGACCGCAGGCAGGCGCGTTGTGTGTACAGAGGGACGAGCCATGTGTTTTGCAAGCAGGACGTGGCGTGCCGAGTGGAGAGGAGGCGGCGGCTCGGCTCGGTTCGGCCCGGTCCGGCGGTGCCGCGCTGTTGTCGCGGACGTGAGCGCCCCCTGGCGGGCGGGTGGTTGGCGGCGGCGTGGTGGACGCGTGTGGCAGTTGTGTGCACGGGTTGCTTGGGCGAGTGAGCAGTGGCTGGCGGTGTTGGCGCGTCGTCGGGGAGGTATGTGTTGCGGCCGCGTCTGCTGCGCGCTGCGTCGTTGTGTCGACTGTGTGTGGGCGTGGGCACGTGTGCTCTGGCGAGGGCGTCGTAAAAAAGTGGGTCGCGGTGTGCGTGCGTAGCCCGTGATGATGTATTGTGCGTCGCGTCGTTGTGTGCGAAACGGATGCCGAGAGGTGTGTGGTGAGTGCGAAGCGCGAATGTGCGGCGTTTGGCGGTTTCGGTGTGTTTTCTGTTTTTGCGGCGTGAGAGTGGGGCTGGCTGGCTGGCTGGCTGGCTGGCTGTTTGTTGTTGGTGTTGCCTTGTGTGTGTAGGTTGATGGCGCGACGCGGAGGGGACGCCGTTTGCTGCGTGCCTTGCCTCGCGTGTGTTGGCGCGCCGTGCATGTGTTTGGGTCGTGGGGGCGGTGTTTTTGTTTGTATTTGGATTTTCATTTTTTGGCGTGTTGTGTCGTGTATGGCAAGGGCGAGAGGAGTAGTGCGGTAGTGTCGTTGCGGCACGGGCGTCTGGTGGGGCTGTGCGTCGTGGCGGGGAAGGTGTGTAGGTTGCGGCGATGCGGCGAGCCCAGCCCGTCGTTTGACGGTGTGCCGGGTGAGTTGCGCTGCGAATCGAGTGTGGCGGGAAGGGAGCTGCGTGGCGCCTGCGTCCGTTGGCAGCAGGGGCTGTGCCTTTTGAGAGTTTGTTTGATTTCGGGACGACGACGACGACGACGACTGGTTGGTTGGTGGGTGGGGTGGCGTGCACGTTTGTCGTACTGGGCGAGTCGATTGCCTGCCGGCTGGCGAAAGGTGCGCCGCCGCCCGTCTCTCGCGCTCTGTGTTGTTTTTTTTTTTTTTCTGTGTGTGTCGGCTGCGTTTTTGTTTGCGGTGCGCGCGAAGACGGTGGTGCCGAAAGTGTGCCGGCGTGGCGTTGCGACCGCGACGAGCCGCGGGCGCGCCATTTGGCTGGTGTTGCGTGAAGAGCGGCTGTGTACGGGTAGTGGCTGTAGCCGTACGTGTACGTGCACGTGCATCCGGCCCGGCCGCCAGCCCAGCCCAGCCCAGCCGAGTCGGGTGAGCGGAGGCCGACACGTGGTGGTGCTGTGCTCTCTCGGCTCGGGGGGGTTTGTGTGTGTGTGTGTGTGTGTGCGTGCGTGCGTGTGTGTCTCGTTCGCTCTCCGGAATCTGCTCGTTCTGCTGATCCCCGCCTGTCGGCGTCGTTTATTTTTACTTATTTATTTTTTACCTGTTGTTTGTTTTTCGACGTCGTCTTGCAGTTTTGTCCTTTGCGGCGTGCCGACGACCCGCCGCGCGACCTTATGAAACCCCAAAGCGTGGCGTGGCGTGGCGTGGCGTGGCCGAGCCGCAGCAGCTAAGGGGGTGCGGCCGCCTCGACGCCTTAACCTCCTAAACTTCTTTAAGCCGTTAACGCAGCCACCTAAACTAACGTAACCTAACGTAAGCCCTTAGGCCAACCCCCAAGTCGCCTTAACCTAACGTACGTGACCGCAACCTTAGCTTAACGCCTACGTTAAGACGTGACGTCACGTCAACGCTTAACCTAACCCTGACGCCTTCTTAGCCTAACCTGACGTAACCTAAGGTAAGGTAACCGTTGAAAGAAAGAAACCACCTTTGTTTTGACGTTGAGGCGTGTAAGGTCGGCTGTGAGGGCAGATTCGGTGTGTCTGTAGTTGGGGCTGGCTGGTAATTTATTTTGTTTGTTTGTTTATCGTTGTCTTGTTTTCGCCTGTGGCGGGGGGGTTGGCGCTCCGTCGGCCGGTGCCATGTTGCGCAGGCGGCGATCGTAAAAAAGTAGAAAAAAAAAAAGAAAAAAGAAAAAAAAATGTGTTGGAAGGGCTGTGGGTGTTGGCGGGCGAGGCGAGAGGAGGAGGACGGCCCGCGGCCGTGGCCCGACGGCTGCGGGCCGATCGGGAAAACGGCGGAAGGCGATGGGGCGGCGGAGGTGCGTTTGTGCACGGCCGTCATCGCCGCACGACTCGGCTCGTGTGGCTGTGGCGCCGGCCGCGGTGGCCGGGCTGCCGCGGCGACGGTGTGGGAGTTTTGACGAAGGTTTGGCCATTGTGGCGGGTCGTCGGCTGGGGCTGTGGGGGCGGCATTTGGGCGGGGGCGGCGATTCTCGGCGGGCCGACCCAGGCTGTGGCGCGCGGTGGCTGCAGTTTGGCCGTGGTTTGCGGCGCCGCCGCGGCGACTGGTTGGCGACCGTGGTGTCGGTGTGTGTAGCCCCATCCTCGGTGGTTTGAATGGCGCGGGTGGTTGCGGCGCAGGTTGGGGGCTGCTCCGCGCAGGCTGTCGGACGTTGGGCGGTAGCAAGCGCGGGAGGCGCGGCGCGGCGGCGCGGCGGCGCGCCGAGTGGCGGCCGCTCTCTCGGCCGTCCGCGCCCGCCCGCGACACTGGCTGGGCCAGGCGCGTGCGCGGCTATTCTCTGCTGCGCGCCCCTCGCTGTTGTGCGTCGTCGAAGGAGAGAAGGAAGCGAAAGCAAGGGGAAAAAAGAAAAGAGAACAGGCAAAAGATGGCAGACCAGGCGGCTACGAACGAGACTGCCGCGGCACCCGCCGCCACCGGCACTACGAAGAAGGCCAAGTCTGCGTCGTCTGCGAAGAAGCCGCGCGCCAAGCCTGCGCACCCGCGCACCTCTGAGATGGTGACGGCCGCCATCAAGAGTCTGAAGGAGCGCGGCGGGTCGTCGCTGCAGGCGATCAAGAAGTACATTGCCGCGCACTACAAGCTGGACGCGGAGAAGCTGGCGCCCTTTATCAAGAAGTACCTCAAGTCGGCCGTCGTGGCTGGCGAGCTGGTGCAGACGAAGGGGAAGGGCGCGTCGGGCTCTTTCAAGCTTGCCGGCGCCGGCGGCGGGGCGGCCGAGGGCGGCAAGGCTCGTGGTGGCGGCGGTGGTGCGAAGAAGAAGCGCGCCGCTCCGGCCAGCAAGGAGAAGAAGGGGGCCCGTGCGGCCGGCGCAAAGAAGGCTGGCGGCGTGAAGGCGGCGACCGGTCGGAAGGCGGGCGCCGCCAAGAAGGCGTCTGCGGCGTCGGCCGCTCCCGCGGGTGCGAAGAAGGCGGCTGCGGCCAAGCCGGCCAAGGCCAAGTCGCCGTCGAAGGCGAAGAAGGCCGCCAAGGTTCCGACGAAGAAGCCGAAGGCGCCGCGCCCGAAGAAGGCGACGGCGACGCCGTCTAAGGCGAAGGCTTCGCCCAAGAAGAAGAAGTAAAAAGGGCAGGGAAGGGTTGGCGGTTGACACCGTCGCCTGGAGGCCGGCGCGCAACCAGAGGCTGTCGCGCGGTCCCGGACAAAAACAAAAACGGCCCTTCTCAGGGCCATCAAAGCACGTCGGGAAGGTGTTGATTGTCGTGTCGTGTCGTGGTCGGTCGGTTGCCTTGTTGTCTGTCTGTCTGTCTTGCTTGCTGGCGTTTGTTTGTTTCATGTGTGGATGGTGGTTGGATTGTGGGGTCGTTGGCGGGCGTGGGCGGCGGCGCCGCGGTTGGTGTTACACAAAGTGTATTTTACTTTTATTATTTTTTACCTATTTATTTTGCGCCGCGTTTGTTTGTTTGTTTGTCTTGGTGGTGGTTTTGGAATAGTCTTTTTTGCTTTGCTTTGCTTTCCGGGCGTCACGTTTTGTGCCGTGGCCTGTGTGGGTGGCGCTATTGACGCTTGCGACTTGGTTCGGCCGGTGCGGTGCTTTTTTCTTTTTTTTGGAAACGGCGGCGCCGGGCCGGGCCGGGGGTGGGACGACTGGACTGGAGAGTGAGTGGGGAACTAGTCGTTGCGACCGACAAAGTTTTGCTCGCGACGGAGAGACGTTAGTGGCCCTGAAAAGGGCCGTTTTGTTTGTTTGGCGGTGTGCGGGTTTAGGCGCGCTCGCCGCGGATGCGGCGCGCGAGCTGGATGTCCTTGGGCATGATGGTGACTCGCTTGGCGTGGATTGCGCACAGGTTGGTGTCTTCGAAGAGGCCGACGAGGTAGGCCTCGCTGGCCTCCTGCAGGGCCATGACTGCGGAGCTCTGGAAGCGCAGGTCGGTCTTGAAGTCCTGGGCGATCTCGCGCACTAGGCGCTGGAATGGCAGCTTGCGGATGAGCAGCTCTGTGCTCTTCTGGTAGCGCCTGATTTCTCGCAGGGCGACGGTGCCCGGCCTGTAGCGGTGGGGCTTCTTGACGCCGCCGGTGGCGGGCGCGCTCTTCCTCGCCGCCTTGGTGGCGAGCTGTTTGCGCGGCGCCTTTCCGCCGGTGGACTTGCGGGCCGTTTGCTTTGTCCGGGCCATGGCTACTGCGGATGCGGATGCGGCGTGGAGGATATGCGTGCGCGACGGCGTCCGGTGCTGCCTTGACAACGGGCCCGCGCGCCCCGGGTGCTGCGCTTATATGCCCTCGGTGCGCGGTGGTGGGGGGAGGGGAGGGCGGGCCGCGGGGCCCCAGAGTCTATATAGGGGGGCGGCGCGCGCGCTGGGCGCCACAACCGTAGCCGACTCGCTAGCGCCGGGTGAGGAGCTTGCCTTGCTTTCTGTTTTTTATATTATTGTGGTTGAGACGCTTGAAGAAGAAGAATGACAGGCCGCGGCAAGGGAGGAAAGGGGCTCGGCAAGGGTGGCGCCAAGCGGCACCGCAAGGTGTTGCGCGACAACATCCAGGGCATCACGAAGCCCGCGATCCGCCGCCTGGCGCGCAGGGGCGGCGTGAAGCGCATCTCTGGTCTGATCTACGAGGAGACGCGCGGAGTGCTGAAGGTGTTCCTGGAGAACGTGATCCGCGACGCGGTGACGTACACTGAGCACGCCAAGCGCAAGACTGTGACGGCCATGGACGTGGTGTACGCCCTGAAGAGGCAGGGGCGCACCCTGTACGGTTTCGGCGGTTAGGCGGTGTGAGACCGAAGGAAGGAAAGAGAGATAGATTGAAAAACGGCCCTTTTCAGGGCCACCACAGTGTTCGGAAGTTGAAAAGTGCGAAAGAGTCTGTGTTGCTGGTTTTTCTTTTCCTTTTTAGTCTACTTGGCCTTTTAGTTTTGTTTGGAGTTTTTTTTGACGTGGTGTGCGGTGCGGTTGGGAGGGAAGGAAGCGTGCCCTTGCGTTGTGTGAGCTCCTTCCTTCCTTCCTTCCTTCCCCTCCCTCTTTGCTTGTATGCTTCTTGTCGGTGGATGGGCTGTGTGTTGCGGCGCGGCTGAGCGCCGAGGGGTTATTTTTGAGGTGTGTTGTTGTGCGCCACGTGTGCTGGTTAATGGTCGCGAGACTGTGCGTGCGTGGAGTTGAGTGGAGGAGGTGGCCAAGTACGTGTGTACAAGATGGCGGCGCCTGTGTGTGTAAGAAGGAAAAAAAAACCGTACACAGAGAGAGAGAGAGAGAGAGAGAGAGAGAGAGAGAGAGAGAGAAAAGTGGTGCGACGAACGACTGGAATTCTGCTTTGGACGTAGGTTTGTGTGGTGGCCCTGAAAAGGGCCGATTGTGTTTTGTTTTTTGAGCCGAGGCGGCAAATGGCGCGCTGCGTGCCAAGGGAGCACGCGGCGGTTGCCGATTGCGCTGTCTCTCTTTTAGGCCTTCTTCTCGGTCTTCTTTGGCAGCAGGACGGCCTGGATGTTGGGCAGGACACCTCCCTGTGCGATGGTGACGCCCGACAAGAGCTTGTTGAGCTCCTCGTCGTTGCGTATGGCGAGCTGCAGGTGGCGCGGGATGATGCGCGTCTTCTTGTTGTCGCGGGCCGCGTTTCCGGCCAGCTCGAGCACCTCAGCCGCGAGGTACTCCATGACGGCGGCGAGGTAGACGGGCGCCCCGGCGCCGACGCGCTCGGCGTAGTTTCCCTTGCGCAGGAGGCGGTGGATTCTGCCGACCGGGAACTGGAGCCCAGCCCTGCTTGAGCGGGACTTTGACTTGCCCTTGACTTTGCCTCCCTTTCCGCGTCCGGACATGGCGATGGGCTAGTTTGGAAAGAAGCGAGAAAGAAAAAGCACAACGCCCCAAACGGTGCGAGCCGCAGCGAGTCGAGCAGCGGAGTGCGTGCCGGCGCCGGCGGGGTGGGGGTCCTTTATGGGCTCGGGTGCGGCGGCCGGTTGCGCGCGCGCCCCATTGGTCGGCGGCCGCAGCAGGGCGAGCTGGTAAAGGTGCGGCGGCGGCGTGCGGCGGGTGCCACTGTGTGGGGAGACGCTGACTGGAGCGGAGCGCCTGACTGACTGACTGACTGCGCGTGCCTGCCTGCCTGCCTGCCTGCCTGCCTGCCTGCCTGTTTGTTCGTGATGCCGCCCAAGACTAGCGGGAAAGCCGCCAAGAAGGCTGGCAAGGCGCAGAAGAACATTTCGAAGGGCGACAAGAAGAAGAAGCGCAAGAGGAAGGAGAGCTATGCCATCTACATCTACAAGGTGCTGAAGCAGGTGCACCCTGACACGGGCATCTCTTCGAAGGCGATGAGCATCATGAACAGCTTCGTGAACGACATTTTCGAGCGCATTGCGGCCGAGGCTTCTCGCCTGGCGCACTACAACAAGCGCTCGACCATCACGTCCCGCGAGATCCAGACCGCTGTGCGGCTCTTGCTGCCTGGCGAGCTGGCCAAGCACGCGGTGAGCGAGGGCACGAAGGCGGTGACCAAGTACACGAGCTCCAAGTAAGGAGGTGGCTCTTGGAAATAGGAGGCTCGTCCGCGGCGCGGCGAAGAAAAGAAAAAACGGCCCTTTTCAGGGCCACCAAAATGCCTTTGCGGGAAGGGCGGAATTGTTGTTGTTGTTGTTGTTGTTGTTGTGAGCGGGTGGACGGGCGGCACAGCTGTAGCTGTAGCTTGTGGTGTGGTGTGGTGCGGCGCCGGCGCCTTTGGTTTTGGTGTGACGTTGGGATACGCACTTTAGGCCACAGCCGGGTCGTGGGCGTGGGTGTTTCGAGACGTGTTGGTGTTAGGGGGGCGGATCGCTGGAGTTGGCTTGTTTGATATATATATTTTTTTTTTTTTTTTTGTCCCCTTTGTATGGTATGGCCGGAGGTGTGGAACGGAAAGCAAACCGCGATTGTCGGATGTCACACCGTTGGTGGCGAGGGTGAGAAACACGTTGCCGCCTACAGCTGCTTCTACGCCGAGCGGGTGGGTTAAGTTAGTAGTTAGGTTGGTTGTAGTGTAGACGTAAAAGTGGAGCGTGGAGGTGTGTGTGAACGTGAGGAGACACGCATTGCATTGTATTTGTACGCGCGAGGTGAGTTAGGAGACCACGCGCCACGACGTACGGTGCCCTCTTTCGACCTGACGTCTGACGTCTGGAGGCGGTGTCGTCATTCTGGATGTACGTGTATTTTCCGCTCAGTTGAGTGAGGTGACGCGAGACGACGGCGTCGGTGGTGTTTTTGTTTTGTTGTTGGCGCCCCGGGGATGAAGAGGGGCACCCGACGGTAACGAGAGGTTGCACTTTGTGATCGGTCGAATGTCCGGGGAGCGAGGAATAGGGTGGGGGGTTGAAAAGAAACGCCAGTGTAGGGCAACGGGACGGTGAACGTTCCCGTGGTGTCGGAGGTGTGCAGTGGGGGGGAGGAAAAAAAAAAAGCGCGTAACGGCGCGGCTGCCGTGGTGGAAACGTTCTCTCCAACTGTGGTGGTGTCCCCTGTGTGTTTTGTTGTTCTCTATATCGTGTGTCCCCTCGCACAAGACGCTCTCTGGGCGGGTTTGATTCATTCATTTTTGCATAGTCACGTAGCGTAGAATGGAATGCGCAAGAGTTGAGTGAGACTGGCGACGGTATATGGTCTGAGCAGCGTCAGCTGCACTGCACTCCCCGGAAAAGAATCTTGGATGCCGTGCTAACTGAAATTTGGTGGACGGGGTTCTCAAGGCTGTTTTGCTATTTTCTTGTTTGTTTGTCTCTAGTTAAGATGGTGAAATGACGTCGAAGAAGCAGTATTGCAAATACTGTTATGGAAATGCCCTAGTTTGATGAAAGGAAATGTGTGTTGAATATACAGGATGGTAAAGACCAAGTGCGTTGAAAGAAACGTTGTGAAGGAACGAACGTTCCCTGAATTGGTTTCTTTTTGTTCCCGAGTTGTGTACAATGGACGACGGTTGTGCCATATCGCAGCATTGCATCATCCCCAGGTTTGATTTCAATTGAGCGATAAAAAAAGGAAAAAGAGAAGAACAAGAACACTATCGAAATGGTCTATGGTGTGTGACCCACAATTGTTGTCTTTAAATCACTTACCCAACCATGTCGTAAAAATATTTTTTTTTTTTTTTTTTTTTTTTTTTTTTTTTTACAGTGGCTGCCGAATGACCTAGATGTAACAGAGAGAGAGAGAAACACATGGCGTGTCAGATGTTTGTTTTCTTTTCCCCCCCCCCCCCCCCTCTCGTCAAGTGGCAAATGCGAACACCGTCAGCTGTAATTGACGATCGACACTAGTATGGCGCGAAAAGGGGGTGCGACCTGTGCAGTTGTGGGTGAAACTTTGGGTGATGGGCTGTCATGCGGCATCGCGTGCGTTCATTACCCCTCGGCGGCGGCGGCGGCGGCGGCGGCGGCGCCGCAGCTCCGTCCAGCTCGCGCTCTCGGAAACAACCCTCTCGTAATGCCGCGTCTCCTCCGTCACTGCAATTTTCAAAGGGAAACCTGTGTGGCCGGTGGGGGTGTGTCAACCGTTGGCCCTCAAGCTCCGCCGACAAAAAGTGTTGAGTGTATCCAGTGTGAGAGAGGTTGACGCTTTTCGTGGTGTGTGTGTGTGTGTGTGTGTGTGTGTGTGTGGCAATGTTTTGAAAAGTTTGCAACGTACGTTAAGAAGTGTTGACGCTGAAACTTGCGGGCTGTGTGGCCCTGGTGGTTGGCTGGCTGGAGACGCGGGCGTGTCCAGTCGGTCGGATTGTTGTGGCTGAAAGGTACGTATACGGTTCCGCCGTCCCGTCGGAACTGCGTCTGTCTGGAAGGTATGACGTGACGTGCAGTTTTTATTAGGTCAGCCCTTGTTGTGTATTGTTCCATTTGTTGCTCACTTCGTCACCCGTATTTTGGTGTGGGCGATGTATGTGGACGTACTGCTGGATCAGTGTCAGGGTTTCATCTGTCTCGCGTGTGTTTGGATTTGCCTGACACGGCTGAGTCCGCAATTGGCCTGCCGTTCGTTGATGCGATATGTGGGTTCTGAGGAAGAATGTGTACGAGATAGTTGCCCCTGCCCTGCCCTTTCTTTCGCGTTCGTGTGTGCCCCCCTTGTTGTGTAGTGTGGGTTGAACATGGTTCTTTACCGAGTGGGGGGGAATGGGATGGACGGATCCGTTGCTGTTGCTGTCACCGTCAAGACAACGCACGCACGCACGCACGCACCCCTGTCCTACGAGAAGGTGTGTCAACCGGGGTTTCGGTAGTCGTGTGTGTAGGGGACGGGGAGAAGCAAAGTGGAGAGTGCGGCACGGGCAGAGAGTGGAATTGGGGCGCGTTGATGTTGGGAAACATGCCCCAAGGGTTGCGGGATGATGTGGCGGTGAGAGCGGGGGGCGGGGGAGAAAAGAAAAGCGAAAAAGAACTAAGGAAGAGGAGGAGGCGTGCGTGTGCGCAGTGGCGGGGCCCCAAAGACCTGTCGTGTGGTGTCGGCCGAACGCGAGCGCGAACGCGAACGCGAACGCGTGTGCGGGGCAGCGTCGGCACGGAGAAGCGAGGAGGAGAGAGAGAGAGAGAGCTGGTCTGATGGGTATTTTTTACCCCCTGTACTCGAAGGACCGGATCTGTCCTTGATCCCTGCCTTCTGTCTGATTATGTTGGGTAACAAAATGATGGGATGATAGGGTCTCTTGGGTGTGTGTAGATGTTTGTTTGTTTGAGTGAGTGTTATGGTGTTTGTATTTTATTTTTGTTTATCATGGTATGTTGTAGTTTGTGGTGTTTTGTCGTGATGGGAAATGTCGTTCTTGGGTCGGGTGGATTTTGGTCCCAGATTTCTGATGAGTGGGTGGTTCGAATCCGTGGTTTGGTGGAAAAAAAACAAAAAAAAAAAAAAAAAAAAACTTTATGGATTTTTCTTTGGATGATTTCCGGGATTTTGATTGAGTATGTTATGGTTTGTGTATATGTCTCGGTTTGTCTGGTACCGGCCGGCATCAGCAGTAATTCTGAAGTATTTGTTCTGCACCCTTTTTTACTCTTGTTATGTTTGGTGTCTGCGGCCATTGACGAGATTTTTCAGAGCCGTAAGTGATGGCTGGTTCCTATGACGGTTTTGAAGATTTTCTTTTTGGCGCGCATATTTATTCTGTTTCCTTTGATGATTGGGTACAGTCTGAATATTGCTGCTGCAGCCTTGTTACAAACGTGTGTAACATGGTCTCTAAATGTCAACCTCTTGTCCAGCTTGATGCCTAGATACTTTATTGTGCCTGACCATGGAAGATTGTTATTTCTGAGGCGTATATGCAGGTTAGGAGGTATTCTTTTTGAATGTGAATCGTATTGTATTGCTTGGGTTTTCTCCGCGTTTATTGTTTTTTTGGTTAGCCCATTTCTGGATGGATTGTAGGTGTTGCTCTATTTTTGTGACTCTATATTGCAGGTTAGAACTGCTGCGGTAGACTGCAGTGTCGTCTGCAAATAGTGACAAGTGTCCTCCCAGCTGTTTGTTTGTGTATATTGAGTAGAGAATGGGCCCCAGCACTGAGCCTTGCGGGACTCCAGCCTCTATGGATCTAGTGTTACTTGCCGCTCCTGGTACATGGACATAGAATGCTCTGTTGCGGAGAAAAGAAGCAATAATGTGGATGGGGCAGTTGTACTGGTGGAGCTTGTAGATAAGGCGTTATCCGAATGCTTTTCCAATGTCAAGCAGGACTGCTCCAGTACTGTGTCTAATGTTTCTGGCCTGACATATGTGCTCGACTAGTCTGGTCACCTGGTGGGTGGTGCTGTGTTCTTCGCGGAATCGGAATTGTTGTGGGATGATTATGTTGTTATCCTTTAAGAATTGAATTTCTTCAGTTCAGTTTGAATGAGCTTTCCGAGAACCTTTCCAAGGAAGTTGGCCTATAGTTTTGCGGAAATAATAAGTCCTTGTTTGGCTTTGGTAATGTGATGACTCGGGCCTGTTTCCAAGTAGTTTAGTCTGAAGCAAGCATTATATATTGATGTTAGATAGATAATTGATAGTTGCTGGAGGTAGGTGATGTAGTAGTTGCGGTTTGATGGAATCTGGGCCTGATGCCTTCTTAGGATGTGTGTATGTTTGTGATGTGATAAGATACGGGGTTTCTGCGTTTATTGGATTGTGAAAGATGTTCTGATCGGGGCACTTAGGATGCGGTTTTACCCTTCTGAGTACCATTTCCTGGTGGTCATCAGTTTCGTCATCTACCGCTTCTGGTGCTTGGAATTGCCTTTCTAGTGAATCCGCCAGTGCTTCAGCTCGGTCTGTGGGGTCGTTCCTTCCCCATGTAGATGTAGATGTTTCGTGTCTAGTTTACGAGTTTTAAGAAATTTCCAGAATTTTTCCTGGTCCCTTCCTGCTTCTCGTAACGTTTCCTCCCACGCCTCGCTACGGTGGTTTTCGGAGCTCTCTTTTTGATCCTCCCGGCCAATTGCTCTGATTTTCGTCGGTCGGCTGGGTCCCTGTAGTTTTGCCATCTCTTTCTGGCGCGCGCGGGCTGCGGTTGGCGCCTTTGGTGGCAACGGCCGGGGCAAGCAGCGGTGTGTGGTGTGGTGCGGGGCGGGCAGGGGCAGTGGTGGTTGACGGATGGCCTGGGGGCCGAAAAACGGGCCGGCCGGCGGACGGATGTTGAGAGAGGCGGCGCGCACGCGTCTCGCGCGGACACAGGCGCCACAGCGTTGATGATTGGAAGGAGGTGCGGTGCGGGGATGGGCCCAGGAAAAAAGACGGTCGTGGCCCCTGTCTTGGGTGCGTGTCGACGTCAGCACCGTCGGTGTGGTGTGGTGTGGTGTGGTGTGGTGTGGTGTGGTGTGGTGTGGTGTGGGCAGGGAGGGGGGAAAAGCGGGCTGCGGGCTGCGGGCTGCGGGCTGCGGGCTGCGGAGGGAATGGTGGTGGGGAGTAGGCACACATGTGGGCGGGCGCAAAATCGGCCGGTGCCCGTAAACCGCGGCGGGATATTGGGTGGAAAAGAGGGAAATTGTAGAAAGGAAAACAAGCGGAGGGGGCGAATGTGGTGGGGTGGGGGGACGGGCGGGGGCGAGGCGACAGCTTGCTTTTTCTTTTTCATTTTATTTTATTTTGTTGTAGTGTTTTTGTTTTTTTTTGTTTTTTTGCGTGTGTGTGGCCTTGGAGAGGCTGGTCTTGTCTGGCTTACGCTTTGGGTGCGTGTGTTGGTACTTTTTCGTTTTTTCTTGTTCTGCAGAGCAGGGGCGGGGCGGTGGGAACGGCTGGCTGGCTGTGCCCAGAGGAGGAGGAGACGCTGGCGGCGGGCCCGGCTCCTGGGGCTGCTGTTGCATGCGCTGTGCAAAGAAAGGAAGAGTGGGTTTGTTTGGCTGGTGAAGTGCATTATTTAAGTGTGGGCTTGCCGGCCTGGCTCCGATGCGCAGGTAGATAGATGCCGGCGGCGACCGCAGGCAGGCGCGTTGTGTGTACAGAGGGACGAGCCATGTGTTTTGCAAGCAGGACGTGGCGTGCCGAGTGGAGAGGAGGCGGCGGCTCGGCTCGGTTCGGCCCGGTCCGGCGGTGCCGCGCTGTTGTCGCGGACGTGAGCGCCCCCTGGCGGGCGGGTGGTTGGCGGCGGCGTGGTGGACGCGTGTGGCAGTTGTGTGCACGGGTTGCTTGGGCGAGTGAGCAGTGGCTGGCGGTGTTGGCGCGTCGTCGGGGAGGTATGTGTTGCGGCCGCGTCTGCTGCGCGCTGCGTCGTTGTGTCGACTGTGTGTGGGCGTGGGCACGTGTGCTCTGGCGAGGGCGTCGTAAAAAAGTGGGTCGCGGTGTGCGTGCGTAGCCCGTGATGATGTATTGTGCGTCGCGTCGTTGTGTGCGAAACGGATGCCGAGAGGTGTGTGGTGAGTGCGAAGCGCGAATGTGCGGCGTTTGGCGGTTTCGGTGTGTTTTCTGTTTTTGCGGCGTGAGAGTGGGGCTGGCTGGCTGGCTGGCTGGCTGGCTGTTTGTTGTTGGTGTTGCCTTGTGTGTGTAGGTTGATGGCGCGACGCGGAGGGGACGCCGTTTGCTGCGTGCCTTGCCTCGCGTGTGTTGGCGCGCCGTGCATGTGTTTGGGTCGTGGGGGCGGTGTTTTTGTTTGTATTTGGATTTTCATTTTTTGGCGTGTTGTGTCGTGTATGGCAAGGGCGAGAGGAGTAGTGCGGTAGTGTCGTTGCGGCACGGGCGTCTGGTGGGGCTGTGCGTCGTGGCGGGGAAGGTGTGTAGGTTGCGGCGATGCGGCGAGCCCAGCCCGTCGTTTGACGGTGTGCCGGGTGAGTTGCGCTGCGAATCGAGTGTGGCGGGAAGGGAGCTGCGTGGCGCCTGCGTCCGTTGGCAGCAGGGGCTGTGCCTTTTGAGAGTTTGTTTGATTTCGGGACGACGACGACGACGACTGGTTGGTTGGTGGGTGGGGTGGCGTGCACGTTTGTCGTACTGGGCGAGTCGATTGCCTGCCGGCTGGCGAAAGGTGCGCCGCCGCCCGTCTCTCGCGCTCTGTGTTGTTTTTTTTTTTTTTCTGTGTGTGTCGGCTGCGTTTTTGTTTGCGGTGCGCGCGAAGACGGTGGTGCCGAAAGTGTGCCGGCGTGGCGTTGCGACCGCGACGAGCCGCGGGCGCGCCATTTGGCTGGTGTTGCGTGAAGAGCGGCTGTGTACGGGTAGTGGCTGTAGCCGTACGTGTACGTGCACGTGCATCCGGCCCGGCCGCCAGCCCAGCCCAGCCCAGCCCAGCCCAGCCCAGCCCAGCCCAGCCCAGCCGAGTCGGGTGAGCGGAGGCCGACACGTGGTGGTGCTGTGCTCTCTCGGCTCGGGGGGGTTTGTGTGTGTGTGTGTGTGTGTGCGTGCGTGCGTGTGTGTCTCGTTCGCTCTCCGGAATCTGCTCGTTCTGCTGATCCCCGCCTGTCGGCGTCGTTTATTTTTACTTATTTATTTTTTACCTGTTGTTTGTTTTTCGACGTCGTCTTGCAGTTTTGTCCTTTGCGGCGTGCCGACGACCCGCCGCGCGACCTTATGAAACCCCAAAGCGTGGCGTGGCGTGGCGTGGCGTGGCCGAGCCGCAGCAGCTAAGGGGGTGCGGCCGCCTCGACGCCTTAACCTCCTAAACTTCTTTAAGCCGTTAACGCAGCCACCTAAACTAACGTAACCTAACGTAAGCCCTTAGGCCAACCCCCAAGTCGCCTTAACCTAACGTACGTGACCGCAACCTTAGCTTAACGCCTACGTTAAGACGTGACGTCACGTCAACGCTTAACCTAACCCTGACGCCTTCTTAGCCTAACCTGACGTAACCTAAGGTAAGGTAACCGTTGAAAGAAAGAAACCACCTTTGTTTTGACGTTGAGGCGTGTAAGGTCGGCTGTGAGGGCAGATTCGGTGTGTCTGTAGTTGGGGCTGGCTGGTAATTTATTTTGTTTGTTTGTTTATCGTTGTCTTGTTTTCGCCTGTGGCGGGGGGGTTGGCGCTCCGTCGGCCGGTGCCATGTTGCGCAGGCGGCGATCGTAAAAAAGTAGAAAAAAAAAAAGAAAAAAGAAAAAAAAAATGTGTTGGAAGGGCTGTGGGTGTTGGCGGGCGAGGCGAGAGGAGGAGGACGGCCCGCGGCCGTGGCCCGACGGCTGCGGGCCGATCGGGAAAACGGCGGAAGGCGATGGGGCGGCGGAGGTGCGTTTGTGCACGGCCGTCATCGCCGCACGACTCGGCTCGTGTGGCTGTGGCGCCGGCCGCGGTGGCCGGGCTGCCGCGGCGACGGTGTGGGAGTTTTGACGAAGGTTTGGCCATTGTGGCGGGTCGTCGGCTGGGGCTGTGGGGGCGGCATTTGGGCGGGGGCGGCGATTCTCGGCGGGCCGACCCAGGCTGTGGCGCGCGGTGGCTGCAGTTTGGCCGTGGTTTGCGGCGCCGCCGCGGCGACTGGTTGGCGACCGTGGTGTCGGTGTGTGTAGCCCCATCCTCGGTGGTTTGAATGGCGCGGGTGGTTGCGGCGCAGGTTGGGGGCTGCTCCGCGCAGGCTGTCGGACGTTGGGCGGTAGCAAGCGCGGGAGGCGCGGCGCGGCGGCGCGGCGGCGCGCCGAGTGGCGGCCGCTCTCTCGGCCGTCCGCGCCCGCCCGCGACACTGGCTGGGCCAGGCGCGTGCGCGGCTATTCTCTGCTGCGCGCCCCTCGCTGTTGTGCGTCGTCGAAGGAGAGAAGGAAGCGAAAGCAAGGGGAAAAAAGAAAAGAGAACAGGCAAAAGATGGCAGACCAGGCGGCTACGAACGAGACTGCCGCGGCACCCGCCGCCACCGGCACTACGAAGAAGGCCAAGTCTGCGTCGTCTGCGAAGAAGCCGCGCGCCAAGCCTGCGCACCCGCGCACCTCTGAGATGGTGACGGCCGCCATCAAGAGTCTGAAGGAGCGCGGCGGGTCGTCGCTGCAGGCGATCAAGAAGTACATTGCCGCGCACTACAAGCTGGACGCGGAGAAGCTGGCGCCCTTTATCAAGAAGTACCTCAAGTCGGCCGTCGTGGCTGGCGAGCTGGTGCAGACGAAGGGGAAGGGCGCGTCGGGCTCTTTCAAGCTTGCCGGCGCCGGCGGCGGGGCGGCCGAGGGCGGCAAGGCTCGTGGTGGCGGCGGTGGTGCGAAGAAGAAGCGCGCCGCTCCGGCCAGCAAGGAGAAGAAGGGGGCCCGTGCGGCCGGCGCAAAGAAGGCTGGCGGCGTGAAGGCGGCGACCGGTCGGAAGGCGGGCGCCGCCAAGAAGGCGTCTGCGGCGTCGGCCGCTCCCGCGGGTGCGAAGAAGGCGGCTGCGGCCAAGCCGGCCAAGGCCAAGTCGCCGTCGAAGGCGAAGAAGGCCGCCAAGGTTCCGACGAAGAAGCCGAAGGCGCCGCGCCCGAAGAAGGCGACGGCGACGCCGTCTAAGGCGAAGGCTTCGCCCAAGAAGAAGAAGTAAAAAGGGCAGGGAAGGGTTGGCGGTTGACACCGTCGCCTGGTGGCCGGCGCGCAACCAGAGGCTGTCGCGCGGTCCCGGACAAAAACAAAAACGGCCCTTCTCAGGGCCATCAAAGCACGTCGGGAAGGTGTTGATTGTCGTGTCGTGTCGTGGTCGGTCGGCTTGCCTTGTTGTCTGTCTGTCTTGCTTGCTGGCGTTTGTTTGTTTCATGTGTGGATGGTGGTTGGATTGTGGGGTCGTTGGCGGGCGTGGGCGGCGGCGCCGCGGTTGGTGTTACATAAAGTGTATTTTACTTTTATTATTTCTACCTATTTATTTTGCGCCGCGTTTGTTTGTTTGTCTTGGTGGTGGTTTTGGAATAGTCTTTTTTGGCTTTGCTTTCCGGGCGTCACGTTTTGTGCCGTGGCCTGTGTGGGTGGCGCTATTGACGCTTGCGACTTGGCTCGGCCGGTGCGGTGCTTTTTTTTTTCTTTTGGAAACGGCGGCGCCGGGCCGGGCCGGGGGTGGGACGACTGGACTGGAGAGTGAGTGGGGAACTAGTCGTTGCGACCGACAAAGTTTTGCTCGCGACGGAGAGACGTTAGTGGCCCTGAAAAGGGCCGTTTTGTTTGTTTGGCGGTGTGCGGGTTTAGGCGCGCTCGCCGCGGATGCGGCGCGCGAGCTGGATGTCCTTGGGCATGATGGTGACTCGCTTGGCGTGGATTGCGCACAGGTTGGTGTCTTCGAAGAGGCCGACGAGGTAGGCCTCGCTGGCCTCCTGCAGGGCCATGACTGCGGAGCTCTGGAAGCGCAGGTCGGTCTTGAAGTCCTGGGCGATCTCGCGCACTAGGCGCTGGAATGGCAGCTTGCGGATGAGCAGCTCTGTGCTCTTCTGGTAGCGCCTGATTTCTCGCAGGGCGACGGTGCCCGGCCTGTAGCGGTGGGGCTTCTTGACGCCGCCGGTGGCGGGCGCGCTCTTCCTCGCCGCCTTGGTGGCGAGCTGTTTGCGCGGCGCCTTTCCGCCGGTGGACTTGCGGGCCGTTTGCTTTGTCCGGGCCATGGCTACTGCGGATGCGGATGCGGATGCGGATGCGGCGTGGAGGATATGCGTGCGCGACGGCGTCCGGTGCTGCCTTGACAACGGGCCCGCGCGCCCCGGGTGCTGCGCTTATATGCCCTCGGTGCGCGGTGGTGGGGGGAGGGGAGGGCGGGCCGCGGGGCCCCAGAGTCTATATAGGGGGGCGGCGCGCGCGCTGGGCGCCACAACCGTAGCCGACTCGCTAGCGCCGGGTGAGGAGCTTGCCTTGCTTTCTGTTTTTTATATTATTGTGGTTGAGACGCTTGAAGAAGAAGAATGACAGGCCGCGGCAAGGGAGGAAAGGGGCTCGGCAAGGGTGGCGCCAAGCGGCACCGCAAGGTGTTGCGCGACAACATCCAGGGCATCACGAAGCCCGCGATCCGCCGCCTGGCGCGCAGGGGCGGCGTGAAGCGCATCTCTGGTCTGATCTACGAGGAGACGCGCGGAGTGCTGAAGGTGTTCCTGGAGAACGTGATCCGCGACGCGGTGACGTACACTGAGCACGCCAAGCGCAAGACTGTGACGGCCATGGACGTGGTGTACGCCCTGAAGAGGCAGGGGCGCACCCTGTACGGTTTCGGCGGTTAGGCGGTGTGAGACCGAAGGAAGGAAAGAGAGATAGATTGAAAAACGGCCCTTTTCAGGGCCACCACAGTGTTCGGAAGTTGAAAAGTGCGAAAGAGTCTGTGTTGCTGGTTTTTCTTTTCCTTTTTAGTCTACTTGGCCTTTTAGTTTTGTTTGGAGTTTTTTTTGACGTGGTGTGCGGTGCGGTTGGGAGGGAAGGAAGCGTGCCCTTGCGTTGTGTGAGCTCCTTCCTTCCTTCCTTCCCCTCCCTCTTTGCTTGTATGCTTCTTGTCGGTGGATGGGCTGTGTGTTGCGGCGCGGCTGAGCGCCGAGGGGTTATTTTTGAGGTGTGTTGTTGTGCGCCACGTGTGCTGGTTAATGGTCGCGAGACTGTGCGTGCGTGGAGTTGAGTGGAGGAGGTGGCCAAGTACGTGTGTACAAGATGGCGGCGCCTGTGTGTGTAAGAAGGAAAAAAAAACCGTACACAGAGAGAGAGAGAGAGAGAGAGAGAGAGAGAGAGAGAGAGAAAAGTGGTGCGACGAACGACTGGAATTCTGCTTTGGACGTAGGTTTGTGTGGTGGCCCTGAAAAGGGCCGATTGTGTTTTGTTTTTTGAGCCGAGGCGGCAAATGGCGCGCTGCGTGCCAAGGGAGCACGCGGCGGTTGCCGATTGCGCTGTCTCTCTTTTAGGCCTTCTTCTCGGTCTTCTTTGGCAGCAGGACGGCCTGGATGTTGGGCAGGACACCTCCCTGTGCGATGGTGACGCCCGACAAGAGCTTGTTGAGCTCCTCGTCGTTGCGTATGGCGAGCTGCAGGTGGCGCGGGATGATGCGCGTCTTCTTGTTGTCGCGGGCCGCGTTTCCGGCCAGCTCGAGCACCTCAGCCGCGAGGTACTCCATGACGGCGGCGAGGTAGACGGGCGCCCCGGCGCCGACGCGCTCGGCGTAGTTTCCCTTGCGCAGGAGGCGGTGGATTCTGCCGACCGGGAACTGGAGCCCAGCCCTGCTTGAGCGGGACTTTGACTTGCCCTTGACTTTGCCTCCCTTTCCGCGTCCGGACATGGCGATGGGCTAGTTTGGAAAGAAGCGAGAAAGAAAAAGCACAACGCCCCAAACGGTGCGAGCCGCAGCGAGTCGAGCAGCGGAGTGCGTGCCGGCGCCGGCGGGGTGGGGGTCCTTTATGGGCTCGGGTGCGGCGGCCGGTTGCGCGCGCGCCCCATTGGTCGGCGGCCGCAGCAGGGCGAGCTGGTAAAGGTGCGGCGGCGGCGTGCGGCGGGTGCCACTGTGTGGGGAGACGCTGACTGGAGCGGAGCGCCTGACTGACTGACTGACTGCGCGTGCCTGCCTGCCTGCCTGCCTGCCTGCCTGTTTGTTCGTGATGCCGCCCAAGACTAGCGGGAAAGCCGCCAAGAAGGCTGGCAAGGCGCAGAAGAACATTTCGAAGGGCGACAAGAAGAAGAAGCGCAAGAGGAAGGAGAGCTATGCCATCTACATCTACAAGGTGCTGAAGCAGGTGCACCCTGACACGGGCATCTCTTCGAAGGCGATGAGCATCATGAACAGCTTCGTGAACGACATTTTCGAGCGCATTGCGGCCGAGGCTTCTCGCCTGGCGCACTACAACAAGCGCTCGACCATCACGTCCCGCGAGATCCAGACCGCTGTGCGGCTCTTGCTGCCTGGCGAGCTGGCCAAGCACGCGGTGAGCGAGGGCACGAAGGCGGTGACCAAGTACACGAGCTCCAAGTAAGGAGGTGGCTCTTGGAAATAGGAGGCTCGTCCGCGGCGCGGCGAAGAAAAGAAAAAACGGCCCTTTTCAGGGCCACCAAAATGCCTTTGCGGGAAGGGCGGAATTGTTGTTGTTGTTGTTGTTGTTGTTGTGAGCGGGTGGACGGGCGGCACAGCTGTAGCTGTAGCTTGTGGTGTGGTGTGGTGCGGCGCCGGCGCCTTTGGTTTTGGTGTGACGTTGGGATACGCACTTTAGGCCACAGCCGGGTCGTGGGCGTGGGTGTTTCGAGACGTGTTGGTGTTAGGGGGGCGGATCGCTGGAGTTGGCTTGTTTGATATATATATTTTTTTTTTTTTTTTTGTCCCCTTTGTATGGTATGGCCGGAGGTGTGGAACGGAAAGCAAACCGCGATTGTCGGATGTCACACCGTTGGTGGCGAGGGTGAGAAACACGTTGCCGCCTACAGCTGCTTCTACGCCGAGCGGGTGGGTTAAGTTAGTAGTTGGTTGGTTGGGCGACGTAAAAGTGGAGCGTGGAGGTGTGTGTGAACGTGAGGAGACACGCATTGCATTGTATTTGTACGCGCGAGGTGAGTTAGGAGACCACGCGCCACGACGTACGGTGCCCTCTTTCGACCTGACGTCTGACGTCTGGAGGCGGTGTCGTCATTCTGGATGTACGTGTATTTTCCGCTCAGTTGAGTGAGGTGACGCGAGACGACGGCGTCGGTGGTGTTTTTGTTTTGTTGTTGGCGCCCCGGGGATGAAGAGGGGCACCCGACGGTAACGAGAGGTTGCACTTTGTGATCGGTCGAATGTCCGGGGAGCGAGGAATAGGGTGGGGGGTTGAAAAGAAACGCCAGTGTAGGGCAACGGGACGGTGAACGTTCCCGTGGTGTTGGAGGTGTGCAGTGGGGGGGAGGAAACACGCGATCTAGTGTACGGCGCGGCTGCCGTGGTGGAAACGTTCTCTCCAACTGTGGTGGTGTCCCCTGTGTGTTTTGTTGTTCTCTATATCGTGTGTCCCCTCGCACAAGACGCTCTCTGGGCGGGTTTGATTCATTCATTTTTGCATAGTCACGTAGCGTAGAATGGAATGCGCAAGAGTTGAGTGAGACTGGCGACGGTATATGGTCTGAGCAGCGTCAGCTGCACTGCACTCCCCGGAAAAGAATCTTGGATGCCGTGCTAACTGAAATTTGGTGGACGGGGTTCTCAAGGCTGTTTTGCTATTTTCTTGTTTGTTTGTCTCTAGTTAAGATGGTGAAATGACGTCGAAGAAGCAGTATTGCAAATACTGTTATGGAAATGCCCTAGTTTGATGAAAGGAAATGTGTGTTGAATATACAGGATGGTAAAGACCAAGTGCGTTGAAAGAAACGTTGTGAAGGAACGAACGTTCCCTGAATTGGTTTCTTTTTGTTCCCGAGTTGTGTACAATGGACGACGGTTGTGCCATATCGCAGCATTGCATCATCCCCAGGTTTGATTTCAATTGAGCGATAAAAAAAGGAAAAAGAGAAGAACAAGAACACTATCGAAATGGTCTATGGTGTGTGACCCACAATTGTTGTCTTTAAATCACTTACCCAACCATGTCGTAAAAATATTTTTTTTTTTTTTTTTTTTTTTTTTTTTTTTTACAGTGGCTGCCGAATGACCTAGATGTAACAGAGAGAGAGAGAAACACATGGCGTGTCAGATGTTTGTTTTCTTTTCCCCCCCCCCCCCCCCCTCTCGTCAAGTGGCAAATGCGAACACCGTCAGCTGTAATTGACGATCGACACTAGTATGGCGCGAAAAGGGGGTGCGACCTGTGCAGTTGTGGGTGAAACTTTGGGTGATGGGCTGTCATGCGGCATCGCGTGCGTTCATTACCCCTCGGCGGCGGCGGCGGCGGCGGCGGCGGCGCCGCAGCTCCGTCCAGCTCGCGCTCTCGGAAACAACCCTCTCGTAATGCCGCGTCTCCTCCGTCACTGCAATTTTCAAAGGGAAACCTGTGTGGCCGGTGGGGGTGTGTCAACCGTTGGCCCTCAAGCTCCGCCGACAAAAAGTGTTGAGTGTATCCAGTGTGAGAGAGGTTGACGCTTTTCGTGGTGTGTGTGTGTGTGTGTGTGTGTGTGTGTGTGGCAATGTTTTGAAAAGTTTGCAACGTACGTTAAGAAGTGTTGACGCTGAAACTTGCGGGCTGTGTGGCCCTGGTGGTTGGCTGGCTGGAGACGCGGGCGTGTCCAGTCGGTCGGTTGTTGTGGCTGAAAGGTACGTATACGGTTCCGCCGTCCCGTCGGAACTGCGTCTGTCTGGAAGGTATGACGTGACGTGCAGTTTTTATTAGGTCAGCCCTTGTTGTGTATTGTTCCATTTGTTGCTCACTCGTCACCCGTATTTGGTGTGGCGATGTATGTGGACGTACTGCTGGATCAGTGTCAGGGTTTCCGTGGGAGGTGTTGGTTGGGTTGGATTTGCCTGACACGGCTGAGTCCGCAATTGGCCTGCCGTTCGTTGATGCGATATGTGGGTTCTGAGGAAGAATGTGTACGAGATAGTTGCCCCTGCCCTGCCCTTTCTTTCGCGTTCGTGTGTGCCCCCCTTGTTGTGTAGTGTGGGTTGAACATGGTTCTTTACCGAGTGGGGGGGAATGGGATGGACGGATCCGTTGCTGTTGCTGTCACCGTCAAGACAACGCACGCACGCACGCACGCACCCCTGTCCTACGAGAAGGTGTGTCAACCGGGGTTTCGGTAGTCGTGTGTGTAGGGGACGGGGAGAAGCAAAGTGGAGAGTGCGGCACGGGCAGAGAGTGGAATTGGGGCGCGTTGATGTTGGGAAACATGCCCCAAGGGTTGCGGGATGATGTGGCGGTGAGAGCGGGGGGCGGGGGAGAAAAGAAAAGCGAAAAAGAACTAAGGAAGAGGAGGAGGCGTGCGTGTGCGCAGTGGCGGGGCCCCAAAGACCTGTCGTGTGGTGTCGGCCGAACGCGAGCGCGAACGCGAACGCGAACGCGTGTGCGGGGCAGCGTCGGCACGGAGAAGCGAGGAGGAGAGAGAGAGAGAGAGCTGGTCTGATGGGTATTTTTTACCCCCTGTACTCGAAGGACCGGATCTGTCCTTGATCCCTGCCTTCTGTCTGATTATGTTGGGTAACAAAATGATGGGATGATAGGGTCTCTTGGGTGTGTGTAGATGTTTGTTTGTTTGAGTGAGTGTTATGGTGTTTGTATTTTATTTTTGTTTATCATGGTATGTTGTAGTTTGTGGTGTTTTGTCGTGATGGGAAATGTCGTTCTTGGGTCGGGTGGATTTTGGTCCCAGATTTCTGATGAGTGGGTGGTTCGAATCCGTGGTTTGGTGGAAAAAAAACAAAAAAAAAAAAAAAAAAAAACTTTATGGATTTTTCTTTGGATGATTTCCGGGATTTTGATTGAGTATGTTATGGTTTGTGTATATGTCTCGGTTTGTCTGGTACCGGCCGGCATCAGCAGTAATTCTGAAGTATTTGTTCTGCACCCTTTTTTACTCTTGTTATGTTTGGTGTCTGCGGCCATTGACGAGATTTTTCAGAGCCGTAAGTGATGGCTGGTTCCTATGACGGTTTTGAAGATTTTCTTTTTGGCGCGCATATTTATTCTGTTTCCTTTGATGATTGGGTACAGTCTGAATATTGCTGCTGCAGCCTTGTTACAAACGTGTGTAACATGGTCTCTAAATGTCAACCTCTTGTCCAGCTTGATGCCTAGATACTTTATTGTGCCTGACCATGGAAGATTGTTATTTCTGAGGCGTATATGCAGGTTAGGAGGTATTCTTTTTGAATGTGAATCGTATTGTATTGCTTGGGTTTTCTCCGCGTTTATTGTTTTTTTGGTTAGCCCATTTCTGGATGGATTGTAGGTGTTGCTCTATTTTTGTGACTCTATATTGCAGGTTAGAACTGCTGCGGTAGACTGCAGTGTCGTCTGCAAATAGTGACAAGTGTCCTCCCAGCTGTTTGTTTGTGTATATTGAGTAGAGAATGGGCCCCAGCACTGAGCCTTGCGGGACTCCAGCCTCTATGGATCTAGTGTTACTTGCCGCTCCTGGTACATGGACATAGAATGCTCTGTTGCGGAGAAAAGAAGCAATAATGTGGATGGGGCAGTTGTACTGGTGGAGCTTGTAGATAAGGCGTTATCCGAATGCTTTTCCAATGTCAAGCAGGACTGCTCCAGTACTGTGTCTAATGTTTCTGGCCTGACATATGTGCTCGACTAGTCTGGTCACCTGGTGGGTGGTGCTGTGTTCTTCGCGGAATCGGAATTGTTGTGGGATGATTATGTTGTTATCCTTTAAGAATTGAATTTCTTCAGTTCAGTTTGAATGAGCTTTCCGAGAACCTTTCCAAGGAAGTTGGCCTATAGTTTTGCGGAAATAATAAGTCCTTGTTTGGCTTTGGTAATGTGATGACTCGGGCCTGTTTCCAAGTAGTTTAGTCTGAAGCAAGCATTATATATTGATGTTAGATAGATAATTGATAGTTGCTGGAGGTAGGTGATGTAGTAGTTGCGGTTTGATGGAATCTGGGCCTGATGCCTTCTTAGGATGTGTGTATGTTTGTGATGTGATAAGATACGGGGTTTCTGCGTTTATTGGATTGTGAAAGATGTTCTGATCGGGGCACTTAGGATGCGGTTTTACCCTTCTGAGTACCATTTCCTGGTGGTCATCAGTTTCGTCATCTACCGCTTCTGGTGCTTGGAATTGCCTTTCTAGTGAATCCGCCAGTGCTTCAGCTCGGTCTGTGGGGTCGTTCCTTCCCCATGTAGATGTAGATGTTTCGTGTCTAGTTTACGAGTTTTAAGAAATTTCCAGAATTTTTCCTGGTCCCTTCCTGCTTCTCGTAACGTTTCCTCCCACGCCTCGCTACGGTGGTTTTCGGAGCTCTCTTTTTGATCCTCCCGGCCAATTGCTCTGATTTTCGTCGGTCGGCTGGGTCCCTGTAGTTTTGCCATCTCTTTCTGGCGCGCGCGGGCTGCGGTTGGCGCCTTTGGTGGCAACGGCCGGGGCAAGCAGCGGTGTGTGGTGTGGTGCGGGGCGGGCAGGGGCAGTGGTGGTTGACGGATGGCCTGGGGGCCGAAAAACGGGCCGGCCGGCGGACGGATGTTGAGAGAGGCGGCGCGCACGCGTCTCGCGCGGACACAGGCGCCACAGCGTTGATGATTGGAAGGAGGTGCGGTGCGGGGATGGGCCCAGGAAAAAAGACGGTCGTGGCCCCTGTCTTGGGTGCGTGTCGACGTCAGCACCGTCGGTGTGGTGTGGTGTGGTGTGGTGTGGTGTGGTGTGGTGTGGTGTGGTGTGGGCAGGGAGGGGGGAAAAGCGGGCTGCGGGCTGCGGGCTGCGGGCTGCGGAGGGAATGGTGGTGGGGAGTAGGCACACATGTGGGCGGGCGCAAAATCGGCCGGTGCCCGTAAACCGCGGCGGGATATTGGGTGGAAAAGAGGGAAATTGTAGAAAGGAAAACAAGCGGAGGGGGCGAATGTGGTGGGGTGGGGGGACGGGCGGGGGCGAGGCGACAGCTTGCTTTTTCTTTTTCATTTTATTTTATTTTGTTGTAGTGTTTTTGTTTTTTTTTGTTTTTTTGCGTGTGTGTGGCCTTGGAGAGGCTGGTCTTGTCTGGCTTACGCTTTGGGTGCGTGTGTTGGTACTTTTTCGTTTTTTCTTGTTCTGCAGAGCAGGGGCGGGGCGGTGGGAACGGCTGGCTGGCTGTGCCCAGAGGAGGAGGAGACGCTGGCGGCGGGCCCGGCTCCTGGGGCTGCTGTTGCATGCGCTGTGCAAAGAAAGGAAGAGTGGGTTTGTTTGGCTGGTGAAGTGCATTATTTAAGTGTGGGCTTGCCGGCCTGGCTCCGATGCGCAGGTAGATAGATGCCGGCGGCGACCGCAGGCAGGCGCGTTGTGTGTACAGAGGGACGAGCCATGTGTTTTGCAAGCAGGACGTGGCGTGCCGAGTGGAGAGGAGGCGGCGGCTCGGCTCGGTTCGGCCCGGTCCGGCGGTGCCGCGCTGTTGTCGCGGACGTGAGCGCCCCCTGGCGGGCGGGTGGTTGGCGGCGGCGTGGTGGACGCGTGTGGCAGTTGTGTGCACGGGTTGCTTGGGCGAGTGAGCAGTGGCTGGCGGTGTTGGCGCGTCGTCGGGGAGGTATGTGTTGCGGCCGCGTCTGCTGCGCGCTGCGTCGTTGTGTCGACTGTGTGTGGGCGTGGGCACGTGTGCTCTGGCGAGGGCGTCGTAAAAAAGTGGGTCGCGGTGTGCGTGCGTAGCCCGTGATGATGTATTGTGCGTCGCGTCGTTGTGTGCGAAACGGATGCCGAGAGGTGTGTGGTGAGTGCGAAGCGCGAATGTGCGGCGTTTGGCGGTTTCGGTGTGTTTTCTGTTTTTGCGGCGTGAGAGTGGGGCTGGCTGGCTGGCTGGCTGGCTGGCTGTTTGTTGTTGGTGTTGCCTTGTGTGTGTAGGTTGATGGCGCGACGCGGAGGGGACGCCGTTTGCTGCGTGCCTTGCCTCGCGTGTGTTGGCGCGCCGTGCATGTGTTTGGGTCGTGGGGGCGGTGTTTTTGTTTGTATTTGGATTTTCATTTTTTGGCGTGTTGTGTCGTGTATGGCAAGGGCGAGAGGAGTAGTGCGGTAGTGTCGTTGCGGCACGGGCGTCTGGTGGGGCTGTGCGTCGTGGCGGGGAAGGTGTGTAGGTTGCGGCGATGCGGCGAGCCCAGCCCGTCGTTTGACGGTGTGCCGGGTGAGTTGCGCTGCGAATCGAGTGTGGCGGGAAGGGAGCTGCGTGGCGCCTGCGTCCGTTGGCAGCAGGGGCTGTGCCTTTTGAGAGTTTGTTTGATTTCGGGACGACGACGACGACGACTGGTTGGTTGGTGGGTGGGGTGGCGTGCACGTTTGTCGTACTGGGCGAGTCGATTGCCTGCCGGCTGGCGAAAGGTGCGCCGCCGCCCGTCTCTCGCGCTCTGTGTTGTTTTTTTTTTTTTTCTGTGTGTGTCGGCTGCGTTTTTGTTTGCGGTGCGCGCGAAGACGGTGGTGCCGAAAGTGTGCCGGCGTGGCGTTGCGACCGCGACGAGCCGCGGGCGCGCCATTTGGCTGGTGTTGCGTGAAGAGCGGCTGTGTACGGGTAGTGGCTGTAGCCGTACGTGTACGTGCACGTGCATCCGGCCCGGCCGCCAGCCCAGCCCAGCCCAGCCCAGCCCAGCCCAGCCCAGCCCAGCCCAGCCGAGTCGGGTGAGCGGAGGCCGACACGTGGTGGTGCTGTGCTCTCTCGGCTCGGGGGGGTTTGTGTGTGTGTGTGTGTGTGTGCGTGCGTGCGTGTGTGTCTCGTTCGCTCTCCGGAATCTGCTCGTTCTGCTGATCCCCGCCTGTCGGCGTCGTTTATTTTTACTTATTTATTTTTTACCTGTTGTTTGTTTTTCGACGTCGTCTTGCAGTTTTGTCCTTTGCGGCGTGCCGACGACCCGCCGCGCGACCTTATGAAACCCCAAAGCGTGGCGTGGCGTGGCGTGGCGTGGCCGAGCCGCAGCAGCTAAGGGGGTGCGGCCGCCTCGACGCCTTAACCTCCTAAACTTCTTTAAGCCGTTAACGCAGCCACCTAAACTAACGTAACCTAACGTAAGCCCTTAGGCCAACCCCCAAGTCGCCTTAACCTAACGTACGTGACCGCAACCTTAGCTTAACGCCTACGTTAAGACGTGACGTCACGTCAACGCTTAACCTAACCCTGACGCCTTCTTAGCCTAACCTGACGTAACCTAAGGTAAGGTAACCGTTGAAAGAAAGAAACCACCTTTGTTTTGACGTTGAGGCGTGTAAGGTCGGCTGTGAGGGCAGATTCGGTGTGTCTGTAGTTGGGGCTGGCTGGTAATTTATTTTGTTTGTTTGTTTATCGTTGTCTTGTTTTCGCCTGTGGCGGGGGGGTTGGCGCTCCGTCGGCCGGTGCCATGTTGCGCAGGCGGCGATCGTAAAAAAGTAGAAAAAAAAAAAGAAAAAAGAAAAAAAAAATGTGTTGGAAGGGCTGTGGGTGTTGGCGGGCGAGGCGAGAGGAGGAGGACGGCCCGCGGCCGTGGCCCGACGGCTGCGGGCCGATCGGGAAAACGGCGGAAGGCGATGGGGCGGCGGAGGTGCGTTTGTGCACGGCCGTCATCGCCGCACGACTCGGCTCGTGTGGCTGTGGCGCCGGCCGCGGTGGCCGGGCTGCCGCGGCGACGGTGTGGGAGTTTTGACGAAGGTTTGGCCATTGTGGCGGGTCGTCGGCTGGGGCTGTGGGGGCGGCATTTGGGCGGGGGCGGCGATTCTCGGCGGGCCGACCCAGGCTGTGGCGCGCGGTGGCTGCAGTTTGGCCGTGGTTTGCGGCGCCGCCGCGGCGACTGGTTGGCGACCGTGGTGTCGGTGTGTGTAGCCCCATCCTCGGTGGTTTGAATGGCGCGGGTGGTTGCGGCGCAGGTTGGGGGCTGCTCCGCGCAGGCTGTCGGACGTTGGGCGGTAGCAAGCGCGGGAGGCGCGGCGCGGCGGCGCGGCGGCGCGCCGAGTGGCGGCCGCTCTCTCGGCCGTCCGCGCCCGCCCGCGACACTGGCTGGGCCAGGCGCGTGCGCGGCTATTCTCTGCTGCGCGCCCCTCGCTGTTGTGCGTCGTCGAAGGAGAGAAGGAAGCGAAAGCAAGGGGAAAAAAGAAAAGAGAACAGGCAAAAGATGGCAGACCAGGCGGCTACGAACGAGACTGCCGCGGCACCCGCCGCCACCGGCACTACGAAGAAGGCCAAGTCTGCGTCGTCTGCGAAGAAGCCGCGCGCCAAGCCTGCGCACCCGCGCACCTCTGAGATGGTGACGGCCGCCATCAAGAGTCTGAAGGAGCGCGGCGGGTCGTCGCTGCAGGCGATCAAGAAGTACATTGCCGCGCACTACAAGCTGGACGCGGAGAAGCTGGCGCCCTTTATCAAGAAGTACCTCAAGTCGGCCGTCGTGGCTGGCGAGCTGGTGCAGACGAAGGGGAAGGGCGCGTCGGGCTCTTTCAAGCTTGCCGGCGCCGGCGGCGGGGCGGCCGAGGGCGGCAAGGCTCGTGGTGGCGGCGGTGGTGCGAAGAAGAAGCGCGCCGCTCCGGCCAGCAAGGAGAAGAAGGGGGCCCGTGCGGCCGGCGCAAAGAAGGCTGGCGGCGTGAAGGCGGCGACCGGTCGGAAGGCGGGCGCCGCCAAGAAGGCGTCTGCGGCGTCGGCCGCTCCCGCGGGTGCGAAGAAGGCGGCTGCGGCCAAGCCGGCCAAGGCCAAGTCGCCGTCGAAGGCGAAGAAGGCCGCCAAGGTTCCGACGAAGAAGCCGAAGGCGCCGCGCCCGAAGAAGGCGACGGCGACGCCGTCTAAGGCGAAGGCTTCGCCCAAGAAGAAGAAGTAAAAAGGGCAGGGAAGGGTTGGCGGTTGACACCGTCGCCTGGTGGCCGGCGCGCAACCAGAGGCTGTCGCGCGGTCCCGGACAAAAACAAAAACGGCCCTTCTCAGGGCCATCAAAGCACGTCGGGAAGGTGTTGATTGTCGTGTCGTGTCGTGGTCGGTCGGTTGCCTTGTTGTCTGTCTGTCTTGCTTGCTGGCGTTTGTTTGTTTCATGTGTGGATGGTGGTTGGATTGTGGGGTCGTTGGCGGGCGTGGGCGGCGGCGCCGCGGTTGGTGTTACATAAAGTGTATTTTACTTTTATTATTTCTACCTATTTATTTTGCGCCGCGTTTGTTTGTTTGTCTTGGTGGTGGTTTTGGAATAGTCTTTTTTGGCTTTGCTTTCCGGGCGTCACGTTTTGTGCCGTGGCCTGTGTGGGTGGCGCTATTGACGCTTGCGACTTGGCTCGGCCGGTGCGGTGCTTTTTTTTTTCTTTTGGAAACGGCGGCGCCGGGCCGGGCCGGGGGTGGGACGACTGGACTGGAGAGTGAGTGGGGAACTAGTCGTTGCGACCGACAAAGTTTTGCTCGCGACGGAGAGACGTTAGTGGCCCTGAAAAGGGCCGTTTTGTTTGTTTGGCGGTGTGCGGGTTTAGGCGCGCTCGCCGCGGATGCGGCGCGCGAGCTGGATGTCCTTGGGCATGATGGTGACTCGCTTGGCGTGGATTGCGCACAGGTTGGTGTCTTCGAAGAGGCCGACGAGGTAGGCCTCGCTGGCCTCCTGCAGGGCCATGACTGCGGAGCTCTGGAAGCGCAGGTCGGTCTTGAAGTCCTGGGCGATCTCGCGCACTAGGCGCTGGAATGGCAGCTTGCGGATGAGCAGCTCTGTGCTCTTCTGGTAGCGCCTGATTTCTCGCAGGGCGACGGTGCCCGGCCTGTAGCGGTGGGGCTTCTTGACGCCGCCGGTGGCGGGCGCGCTCTTCCTCGCCGCCTTGGTGGCGAGCTGTTTGCGCGGCGCCTTTCCGCCGGTGGACTTGCGGGCCGTTTGCTTTGTCCGGGCCATGGCTACTGCGGATGCGGATGCGGATGCGGATGCGGCGTGGAGGATATGCGTGCGCGACGGCGTCCGGTGCTGCCTTGACAACGGGCCCGCGCGCCCCGGGTGCTGCGCTTATATGCCCTCGGTGCGCGGTGGTGGGGGGAGGGGAGGGCGGGCCGCGGGGCCCCAGAGTCTATATAGGGGGGCGGCGCGCGCGCTGGGCGCCACAACCGTAGCCGACTCGCTAGCGCCGGGTGAGGAGCTTGCCTTGCTTTCTGTTTTTTATATTATTGTGGTTGAGACGCTTGAAGAAGAAGAATGACAGGCCGCGGCAAGGGAGGAAAGGGGCTCGGCAAGGGTGGCGCCAAGCGGCACCGCAAGGTGTTGCGCGACAACATCCAGGGCATCACGAAGCCCGCGATCCGCCGCCTGGCGCGCAGGGGCGGCGTGAAGCGCATCTCTGGTCTGATCTACGAGGAGACGCGCGGAGTGCTGAAGGTGTTCCTGGAGAACGTGATCCGCGACGCGGTGACGTACACTGAGCACGCCAAGCGCAAGACTGTGACGGCCATGGACGTGGTGTACGCCCTGAAGAGGCAGGGGCGCACCCTGTACGGTTTCGGCGGTTAGGCGGTGTGAGACCGAAGGAAGGAAAGAGAGATAGATTGAAAAACGGCCCTTTTCAGGGCCACCACAGTGTTCGGAAGTTGAAAAGTGCGAAAGAGTCTGTGTTGCTGGTTTTTCTTTTCCTTTTTAGTCTACTTGGCCTTTTAGTTTTGTTTGGAGTTTTTTTTGACGTGGTGTGCGGTGCGGTTGGGAGGGAAGGAAGCGTGCCCTTGCGTTGTGTGAGCTCCTTCCTTCCTTCCTTCCCCTCCCTCTTTGCTTGTATGCTTCTTGTCGGTGGATGGGCTGTGTGTTGCGGCGCGGCTGAGCGCCGAGGGGTTATTTTTGAGGTGTGTTGTTGTGCGCCACGTGTGCTGGTTAATGGTCGCGAGACTGTGCGTGCGTGGAGTTGAGTGGAGGAGGTGGCCAAGTACGTGTGTACAAGATGGCGGCGCCTGTGTGTGTAAGAAGGAAAAAAAAACCGTACACAGAGAGAGAGAGAGAGAGAGAGAGAGAGAGAGAGAGAGAGAAAAGTGGTGCGACGAACGACTGGAATTCTGCTTTGGACGTAGGTTTGTGTGGTGGCCCTGAAAAGGGCCGATTGTGTTTTGTTTTTTGAGCCGAGGCGGCAAATGGCGCGCTGCGTGCCAAGGGAGCACGCGGCGGTTGCCGATTGCGCTGTCTCTCTTTTAGGCCTTCTTCTCGGTCTTCTTTGGCAGCAGGACGGCCTGGATGTTGGGCAGGACACCTCCCTGTGCGATGGTGACGCCCGACAAGAGCTTGTTGAGCTCCTCGTCGTTGCGTATGGCGAGCTGCAGGTGGCGCGGGATGATGCGCGTCTTCTTGTTGTCGCGGGCCGCGTTTCCGGCCAGCTCGAGCACCTCAGCCGCGAGGTACTCCATGACGGCGGCGAGGTAGACGGGCGCCCCGGCGCCGACGCGCTCGGCGTAGTTTCCCTTGCGCAGGAGGCGGTGGATTCTGCCGACCGGGAACTGGAGCCCAGCCCTGCTTGAGCGGGACTTTGACTTGCCCTTGACTTTGCCTCCCTTTCCGCGTCCGGACATGGCGATGGGCTAGTTTGGAAAGAAGCGAGAAAGAAAAAGCACAACGCCCCAAACGGTGCGAGCCGCAGCGAGTCGAGCAGCGGAGTGCGTGCCGGCGCCGGCGGGGTGGGGGTCCTTTATGGGCTCGGGTGCGGCGGCCGGTTGCGCGCGCGCCCCATTGGTCGGCGGCCGCAGCAGGGCGAGCTGGTAAAGGTGCGGCGGCGGCGTGCGGCGGGTGCCAATTCCGAGTCGTGCGCGCGGAGAGAGCGGACGTTGTTATCACAGCGCTCGCGTGTCCTTGTGTTGTTACGGCTGGGAATATTCAGACGGCTGCTCGCGTCTCGTTTCGACCGAGCCGCCTTCGAAGCTTGGAGATTGTGTACTTGGTTACCGCCGTGTCGAGATTATGCCTCCGGGCTAGCCGGACGCTAGGAAGATAGTCAGGGAATATAGAGTACCAGGGCCCCATTCACGTTGGGTAAACCCGCGCACTCTGAGGCAAAGGCAAATTGTTCTCTCTCAACAGCCACCCCATTCTCACCTTGCCAAGGTAACACCACAAATTCCGCCATGGAGTCCCACGGGACTTCCATGACAGATGGGGAACCACCGCCCCAACTATCCACATCATCATTCACATCACCACCAGTCACCTCACCCACAACACAGGTAGAAACACCACCAGCAAATGATAGCCACAACACAAACATTGTACCGGCTACCAAACAAACAGCAGGGAAACGCAAAGCAACCATTGACAACCAGACGAAGTTGCAGAACAACAGCAACAAAAAGAAAACCCAGGACTCAACAGATGATCCCACCCCCAACTCAGAAGACGAAAACAACGAACAAATGGAGTACGAGATCCCCGTCTCTAACAAGTTCGAACTACTGCCCGATAACGATGCGGGAAATTCCAGAACAGGGGAAAAACAGCAAACAACCCAGACAAAGAGACTGCGTATTCCGCCGATCGTTGTCAAGGAAACATCCCAATACCTGGAAATAGTCAAAGCACTCCGCAACAAACTGAAAGGAGACCTCAAAACTAGAAGTCACAGTGACGAAATCACATATCAATTCTCACACCCAGATGATTTCCTAGCATTCAAGGGATATCTGACCGAAAACAACATACAATACTACACACACGATATGCACGCCTTTAAGCCATTGAAAGTAGTTATCAAAAAGCTACTACCAACCATAGACCCCAAGATCATTCATGAGGTCCTCTTAGATCACAACTTACCTGTCATCAAAGTAGCGCACATGACATCATTCGATGAAAACACTCAGAAAAAAGTGACTTTACGTCACTTTCAAGTTACACTTGAAAATACCGAAGAGGCGAAAAGAATATACGACCTCAAAGCAATGTTTCACATGCAGGTGACAGTTGAAACATATCGAAGTCCACAGGGATTGACCCAATGCCACAATTGCCAGGGTTATGGACATGGGTCGCGTAACTGCACCCTTCGTCCAAATTGTGTCAAATGCGGGCAACAACACAAAACAGCAGACTGCCTAAAGAAACCAGAAGCAAAACCAACTTGCTACCACTGCAAAGGAGAACACACGAGTAGCTTCAAAAAATGCCCAGTATATTTAAAACTCTTGCAGACTCAGCAAGAGAGAAAGAAAGCGAAAACCCCTGCACAAAACAGGCTGGAGGAGGAAAGAGCCAAACAAACAGTACAACTCAATTCCACAAACTTTCCAGCACTGCGGAAAACAAGAGGATGGGCAAAACCAAACAATACCCTCACAACAGAAGAAAACAGCAACACCTCCGAACCCACATCACAACCAGCATCAGGTATTGGTTCTGACATCAAAGAACTCCTAGGATTCATCACGCAATTTGACATTCCAAACATATTAAGCACAATCAAGACAGCAGCAGAGCAGCTAAGACAAGCACAGGACAATTTCACCAAAATCACAATTTTATTCCAAGCCGCTGTTAGCATTCTTGGCGGCAAATAAGGCAGTAAAAATCATGAATTGGAATGCCAATGGCATTATAACTCAAAAACACACTCTAGCGGAATTCCTAGATGAGCAAAAGATCGACATTGCGCTCATCACAGAGACTCACCTGCAACCAAACCAGACCTTCAAAATCAGGAATTATGTGGTCCACAGAAATGACAGACCGAACAGACCAGGTGGAGGAACAGCCATTCTGGTCAAAAACAAAATTGTACACAGACGTATCACCTCACCTCATCTCACTAGAATGGAATCAACAGCAATTGAAACAAGATTATTCAACAAAACCATTACCATAGCAGCAGCTTACAATCCACCTACAGGAAGGAGCATATGTCCGCAAGACCTTGAGAACCTTTTCCAAATGCATCAAAATGTTCTGATCGGTGGTGACCTAAATGCTAAACACAGATCCTGGAATTGTCATGCCACAAACACCAATGGCAGAACGCTTCGTAGATTTCTGGACAATAAGCCGAACATCTCCATCATAGCTCCAGACAGGCCAACACACATTCACTACGACACAAGATGCCGCCCAGACATACTGGATATTTTTCTATCAAAAAATCTGACATGGAATACGACAACCGAGGTGGTCAACGACTTGGACTCAGACCACCACCCCGTAATATTAGAAATCAATGGAAACCTGGTCAACTTTCATGACAACAGAACCATCAAGGAATCCACAACAAACTGGATAAAATACAACCAACTACTCACAGCATACACTCCAGAACTACCTCCTCTTCAATCAAAAGCCCAAATCAACAGAGCCATAGAAGAAATCACCACAATCATAAAGGATTGCAGCAAAAGATCTACAACAACAATAACCCACACCACAGGTAGAGACACACTACCCCCACACATCCGGAACCTAATAGAAGAAAAAAGAAACACCAGAAAGAGATGGCAAAACTACAGGGACCCAGCCGACCGACGAAAGTCAGAACAATTGGCCAGGAGGATCAAAAGAGAGCTCCAAAACCACCGTAGCGAGGCATGGGAGGAAACGTTACGAGAAGCAGAAAGGAACCAGGAAAAATTCTGGAAAATTCTTAAAACTCGTAAACTAAACGAAACATCTATACAGCCGCTCCATGGGGAACGTGGAATAGTCTACGACCCCACTGACCGAGCTGAAGCACTGGCGGATTCGCTAGAAAGGCAATTCCAAGCACCAGAAGCGGTAGATGACGAAAGTGATGACCACCAGGAAATGGTACTCAGAAGGGTAAACCGCATCCTAAGTGCCCCGATCAGAACATCTTTCAATCCAATAAACGCAGAAACCATATCATACCACATCAGAAACATACATCCTAAGAAGGCATCAGGCCCAGATTCCATCAAACCGCAACTACTACATCATCTACCTCCAGCAACTATCAATTATCTAACATCAATATATAATGCTTGCTTAAGATTAAATTACTTTCCCAAAACTTGGAAACAGGCCCGAATCATCACATTACCAAAGCCAAATAAGGACTTATTATTTCCGCAAAACTATAGGCCAATTTCCTTGTTAGACTTCCTAGGAAAGATCCTCGAAAAGCTCATTCAAACGGAACTGAAGAAATTCCTAAAGGATAACAACATAATCATCCCAGAACAATTCGGATTCCGCGAAGAACACAGTACCATCCACCAGGTGACCAGACTCGTCGAGCACATATGTCAGGCCAGAAACATTAGACACAGTACTGGAGCAGTCCTGCTTGACATTGAAAAAGCATTCGATAAGGTATGGCATCAGGGCCTTATTTACAAGCTTCATCACTACAACTGCCCCAACCACATCATCCATATTATTGCTTCTTTTCTCCGCAACAGAGCATTCTATGTCCATGTACCAGGAGCGGCAAGTAACACTAGATCCATAGAGGCTGGAGTCCCGCAAGGCTCAGTGCTGGGGCCCATCCTCTACTCAATATACACAAATGATATCCCCAAACAGCTGGGAGGACACTTGTCACTATTTGCAGACGACACTGCAGTGTACCGCAGCAGTTCAAACCTGCAATATATAGTCACAAAAATAGAGCAGCACCTACAATCCATCCAGAAATGGGCTAACCAATGGAAAATAACAATAAACGCGGAGAAAACCCAAGCAATACTATTCACATTCAAAAGAATACCTCCTAACCTACAAATACACTTCAGAAATAACAATCTTCCATGGTCAGACACAATAAAGTATCTAGGTATCAAGCTGGACAAGAGGTTGACATTTAGAGACCATGTCACACACATTTGTAACAAGGCTGCAGGAGCAATATTCAGACTGTACCCCATCATTAAAGGTAACAGAATAAATATGCGCGCCAAAAAGAAGATTTTCAAAACCATCATAGAACCAGCCATCACTTACGGCTCTGAAATCTGGTCAATGGCAGCAGACACCAACATAACAAAAGTACAAAGGGTGCAAAACAAATTCTTCAGAATTGCTGCTGATGCTAGCCGGTACCAAACAAACAGAGACATATACACAAATCATAACATACTCAAAATCCCGGAAATCATCCAACGAAAGTCCATAAAGTTTTTCCACCAAACCACGGATTCGAACCACCCACTCATCAGAAATCTGGGACAAAATCCACCCGACCCAAGAACGAGATTTCCCATCACGACAAACACCAGAAACTACAACATACCATGAAAACAGTATACAAAACAAAAATAAAATAAAATAAAAACATCATAACACTCACTTAAACTAAAACTTAAATAAACTTAAACAACAAACATCTACATACACTCATGACCCTATCATCCCATCATTTTGTTACCACATATCATCAGACAGAAGGCAGGGATCAAGACAGATCCGGTCCTTCGAACACAGGGGTTAAATACCCATCAGACCAGCTCTCTCGGCGGGTGCCACTGTGTGGGGAGACGCTGACTGGAGCGGAGCGCCTGACTGACTGACTGACTGCGCGTGCCTGCCTGCCTGCCTGCCTGCCTGCCTGTTTGTTCGTGATGCCGCCCAAGACTAGCGGGAAAGCCGCCAAGAAGGCTGGCAAGGCGCAGAAGAACATTTCGAAGGGCGACAAGAAGAAGAAGCGCAAGAGGAAGGAGAGCTATGCCATCTACATCTACAAGGTGCTGAAGCAGGTGCACCCTGACACGGGCATCTCTTCGAAGGCGATGAGCATCATGAACAGCTTCGTGAACGACATTTTCGAGCGCATTGCGGCCGAGGCTTCTCGCCTGGCGCACTACAACAAGCGCTCGACCATCACGTCCCGCGAGATCCAGACCGCTGTGCGGCTCTTGCTGCCTGGCGAGCTGGCCAAGCACGCGGTGAGCGAGGGCACGAAGGCGGTGACCAAGTACACGAGCTCCAAGTAAGGAGGTGGCTCTTGGAAATAGGAGGCTCGTCCGCGGCGCGGCGAAGAAAAGAAAAAACGGCCCTTTTCAGGGCCACCAAAATGCCTTTGCGGGAAGGGCGGAATTGTTGTTGTTGTTGTTGTTGTTGTTGTGAGCGGGTGGACGGGCGGCACAGCTGTAGCTGTAGCTTGTGGTGTGGTGTGGTGCGGCGCCGGCGCCTTTGGTTTTGGTGTGACGTTGGGATACGCACTTTAGGCCACAGCCGGGTCGTGGGCGTGGGTGTTTCGAGACGTGTTGGTGTTAGGGGGGCGGATCGCTGGAGTTGGCTTGTTTGATATATATATTTTTTTTTTTTTTTTTGTCCCCTTTGTATGGTATGGCCGGAGGTGTGGAACGGAAAGCAAACCGCGATTGTCGGATGTCACACCGTTGGTGGCGAGGGTGAGAAACACGTTGCCGCCTACAGCTGCTTCTACGCCGAGCGGGTGGGTTAAGTTAGTAGTTGGTTGGTTGGGCGACGTAAAAGTGGAGCGTGGAGGTGTGTGTGAACGTGAGGAGACACGCATTGCATTGTATTTGTACGCGCGAGGTGAGTTAGGAGACCACGCGCCACGACGTACGGTGCCCTCTTTCGACCTGACGTCTGACGTCTGGAGGCGGTGTCGTCATTCTGGATGTACGTGTATTTTCCGCTCAGTTGAGTGAGGTGACGCGAGACGACGGCGTCGGTGGTGTTTTTGTTTTGTTGTTGGCGCCCCGGGGATGAAGAGGGGCACCCGACGGTAACGAGAGGTTGCACTTTGTGATCGGTCGAATGTCCGGGGAGCGAGGAATAGGGTGGGGGGTTGAAAAGAAACGCCAGTGTAGGGCAACGGGACGGTGAACGTTCCCGTGGTGTCGGAGGTGTGCAGTGGGGGGGAGGAAAAAAAAAAAGCGCGTAACGGCGCGGCTGCCGTGGTGGAAACGTTCTCTCCAACTGTGGTGGTGTCCCCTGTGTGTTTTGTTGTTCTCTATATCGTGTGTCCCCTCGCACAAGACGCTCTCTGGGCGGGTTTGATTCATTCATTTTTGCATAGTCACGTAGCGTAGAATGGAATGCGCAAGAGTTGAGTGAGACTGGCGACGGTATATGGTCTGAGCAGCGTCAGCTGCACTGCACTCCCCGGAAAAGAATCTTGGATGCCGTGCTAACTGAAATTTGGTGGACGGGGTTCTCAAGGCTGTTTTGCTATTTTCTTGTTTGTTTGTCTCTAGTTAAGATGGTGAAATGACGTCGAAGAAGCAGTATTGCAAATACTGTTATGGAAATGCCCTAGTTTGATGAAAGGAAATGTGTGTTGAATATACAGGATGGTAAAGACCAAGTGCGTTGAAAGAAACGTTGTGAAGGAACGAACGTTCCCTGAATTGGTTTCTTTTTGTTCCCGAGTTGTGTACAATGGACGACGGTTGTGCCATATCGCAGCATTGCATCATCCCCAGGTTTGATTTCAATTGAGCGATAAAAAAAGGAAAAAGAGAAGAACAAGAACACTATCGAAATGGTCTATGGTGTGTGACCCACAATTGTTGTCTTTAAATCACTTACCCAACCATGTCGTAAAAATATTTTTTTTTTTTTTTTTTTTTTTTTTTTTTTTACAGTGGCTGCCGAATGACCTAGATGTAACAGAGAGAGAGAGAAACACATGGCGTGTCAGATGTTTGTTTTCTTTTCCCCCCCCCCCCCCCTCTCGTCAAGTGGCAAATGCGAACACCGTCAGCTGTAATTGACGATCGACACTAGTATGGCGCGAAAAGGGGGTGCGACCTGTGCAGTTGTGGGTGAAACTTTGGGTGATGGGCTGTCATGCGGCATCGCGTGCGTTCATTACCCCTCGGCGGCGGCGGCGGCGGCGGCGGCGGCGCCGCAGCTCCGTCCAGCTCGCGCTCTCGGAAACAACCCTCTCGTAATGCCGCGTCTCCTCCGTCACTGCAATTTTCAAAGGGAAACCTGTGTGGCCGGTGGGGGTGTGTCAACCGTTGGCCCTCAAGCTCCGCCGACAAAAAGTGTTGAGTGTATCCAGTGTGAGAGAGGTTGACGCTTTTCGTGGTGTGTGTGTGTGTGTGTGTGTGTGTGTGTGTGGCAATGTTTTGAAAAGTTTGCAACGTACGTTAAGAAGTGTTGACGCTGAAACTTGCGGGCTGTGTGGCCCTGGTGGTTGGCTGGCTGGAGACGCGGGCGTGTCCAGTCGGTCGGTTGTTGTGGCTGAAAGGTACGTATACGGTTCCGCCGTCCCGTCGGAACTGCGTCTGTCTGGAAGGTATGACGTGACGTGCAGTTTTTATTAGGTCAGCCCTTGTTGTGTATTGTTCCATTTGTTGCTCACTCGTCACCCGTATTTGGTGTGGCGATGTATGTGGACGTACTGCTGGATCAGTGTCAGGGTTTCCGTGGGAGGTGTTGGTTGGGTTGGATTTGCCTGACACGGCTGAGTCCGCAATTGGCCTGCCGTTCGTTGATGCGATATGTGGGTTCTGAGGAAGAATGTGTACGAGATAGTTGCCCCTGCCCTGCCCTTTCTTTCGCGTTCGTGTGTGCCCCCCTTGTTGTGTAGTGTGGGTTGAACATGGTTCTTTACCGAGTGGGGGGGAATGGGATGGACGGATCCGTTGCTGTTGCTGTCACCGTCAAGACAACGCACGCACGCACGCACGCACCCCTGTCCTACGAGAAGGTGTGTCAACCGGGGTTTCGGTAGTCGTGTGTGTAGGGGACGGGGAGAAGCAAAGTGGAGAGTGCGGCACGGGCAGAGAGTGGAATTGGGGCGCGTTGATGTTGGGAAACATGCCCCAAGGGTTGCGGGATGATGTGGCGGTGAGAGCGGGGGGCGGGGGAGAAAAGAAAAGCGAAAAAGAACTAAGGAAGAGGAGGAGGCGTGCGTGTGCGCAGTGGCGGGGCCCCAAAGACCTGTCGTGTGGTGTCGGCCGAACGCGAGCGCGAACGCGAACGCGAACGCGTGTGCGGGGCAGCGTCGGCACGGAGAAGCGAGGAGGAGAGAGAGAGAGAGAGCTGGTCTGATGGGTATTTTTTACCCCCTGTACTCGAAGGACCGGATCTGTCCTTGATCCCTGCCTTCTGTCTGATTATGTTGGGTAACAAAATGATGGGATGATAGGGTCTCTTGGGTGTGTGTAGATGTTTGTTTGTTTGAGTGAGTGTTATGGTGTTTGTATTTTATTTTTGTTTATCATGGTATGTTGTAGTTTGTGGTGTTTTGTCGTGATGGGAAATGTCGTTCTTGGGTCGGGTGGATTTTGGTCCCAGATTTCTGATGAGTGGGTGGTTCGAATCCGTGGTTTGGTGGAAAAAAAACAAAAAAAAAAAAAAAAAAAAACTTTATGGATTTTTCTTTGGATGATTTCCGGGATTTTGATTGAGTATGTTATGGTTTGTGTATATGTCTCGGTTTGTCTGGTACCGGCCGGCATCAGCAGTAATTCTGAAGTATTTGTTCTGCACCCTTTTTTACTCTTGTTATGTTTGGTGTCTGCGGCCATTGACGAGATTTTTCAGAGCCGTAAGTGATGGCTGGTTCCTATGACGGTTTTGAAGATTTTCTTTTTGGCGCGCATATTTATTCTGTTTCCTTTGATGATTGGGTACAGTCTGAATATTGCTGCTGCAGCCTTGTTACAAACGTGTGTAACATGGTCTCTAAATGTCAACCTCTTGTCCAGCTTGATGCCTAGATACTTTATTGTGCCTGACCATGGAAGATTGTTATTTCTGAGGCGTATATGCAGGTTAGGAGGTATTCTTTTTGAATGTGAATCGTATTGTATTGCTTGGGTTTTCTCCGCGTTTATTGTTTTTTTGGTTAGCCCATTTCTGGATGGATTGTAGGTGTTGCTCTATTTTTGTGACTCTATATTGCAGGTTAGAACTGCTGCGGTAGACTGCAGTGTCGTCTGCAAATAGTGACAAGTGTCCTCCCAGCTGTTTGTTTGTGTATATTGAGTAGAGAATGGGCCCCAGCACTGAGCCTTGCGGGACTCCAGCCTCTATGGATCTAGTGTTACTTGCCGCTCCTGGTACATGGACATAGAATGCTCTGTTGCGGAGAAAAGAAGCAATAATGTGGATGGGGCAGTTGTACTGGTGGAGCTTGTAGATAAGGCGTTATCCGAATGCTTTTCCAATGTCAAGCAGGACTGCTCCAGTACTGTGTCTAATGTTTCTGGCCTGACATATGTGCTCGACTAGTCTGGTCACCTGGTGGGTGGTGCTGTGTTCTTCGCGGAATCGGAATTGTTGTGGGATGATTATGTTGTTATCCTTTAAGAATTGAATTTCTTCAGTTCAGTTTGAATGAGCTTTCCGAGAACCTTTCCAAGGAAGTTGGCCTATAGTTTTGCGGAAATAATAAGTCCTTGTTTGGCTTTGGTAATGTGATGACTCGGGCCTGTTTCCAAGTAGTTTAGTCTGAAGCAAGCATTATATATTGATGTTAGATAGATAATTGATAGTTGCTGGAGGTAGGTGATGTAGTAGTTGCGGTTTGATGGAATCTGGGCCTGATGCCTTCTTAGGATGTGTGTATGTTTGTGATGTGATAAGATACGGGGTTTCTGCGTTTATTGGATTGTGAAAGATGTTCTGATCGGGGCACTTAGGATGCGGTTTTACCCTTCTGAGTACCATTTCCTGGTGGTCATCAGTTTCGTCATCTACCGCTTCTGGTGCTTGGAATTGCCTTTCTAGTGAATCCGCCAGTGCTTCAGCTCGGTCTGTGGGGTCGTTCCTTCCCCATGTAGATGTAGATGTTTCGTGTCTAGTTTACGAGTTTTAAGAAATTTCCAGAATTTTTCCTGGTCCCTTCCTGCTTCTCGTAACGTTTCCTCCCACGCCTCGCTACGGTGGTTTTCGGAGCTCTCTTTTTGATCCTCCCGGCCAATTGCTCTGATTTTCGTCGGTCGGCTGGGTCCCTGTAGTTTTGCCATCTCTTTCTGGCGCGCGCGGGCTGCGGTTGGCGCCTTTGGTGGCAACGGCCGGGGCAAGCAGCGGTGTGTGGTGTGGTGCGGGGCGGGCAGGGGCAGTGGTGGTTGACGGATGGCCTGGGGGCCGAAAAACGGGCCGGCCGGCGGACGGATGTTGAGAGAGGCGGCGCGCACGCGTCTCGCGCGGACACAGGCGCCACAGCGTTGATGATTGGAAGGAGGTGCGGTGCGGGGATGGGCCCAGGAAAAAAGACGGTCGTGGCCCCTGTCTTGGGTGCGTGTCGACGTCAGCACCGTCGGTGTGGTGTGGTGTGGTGTGGTGTGGTGTGGTGTGGTGTGGTGTGGTGTGGGCAGGGAGGGGGGAAAAGCGGGCTGCGGGCTGCGGGCTGCGGGCTGCGGGCTGCGGAGGGAATGGTGGTGGGGAGTAGGCACACATGTGGGCGGGCGCAAAATCGGCCGGTGCCCGTAAACCGCGGCGGGATATTGGGTGGAAAAGAGGGAAATTGTAGAAAGGAAAACAAGCGGAGGGGGCGAATGTGGTGGGGTGGGGGGACGGGCGGGGGCGAGGCGACAGCTTGCTTTTTCTTTTTCATTTTATTTTATTTTGTTGTAGTGTTTTTGTTTTTTTTTGTTTTTTTGCGTGTGTGTGGCCTTGGAGAGGCTGGTCTTGTCTGGCTTACGCTTTGGGTGCGTGTGTTGGTACTTTTTCGTTTTTTCTTGTTCTGCAGAGCAGGGGCGGGGCGGTGGGAACGGCTGGCTGGCTGTGCCCAGAGGAGGAGGAGACGCTGGCGGCGGGCCCGGCTCCTGGGGCTGCTGTTGCATGCGCTGTGCAAAGAAAGGAAGAGTGGGTTTGTTTGGCTGGTGAAGTGCATTATTTAAGTGTGGGCTTGCCGGCCTGGCTCCGATGCGCAGGTAGATAGATGCCGGCGGCGACCGCAGGCAGGCGCGTTGTGTGTACAGAGGGACGAGCCATGTGTTTTGCAAGCAGGACGTGGCGTGCCGAGTGGAGAGGAGGCGGCGGCTCGGCTCGGTTCGGCCCGGTCCGGCGGTGCCGCGCTGTTGTCGCGGACGTGAGCGCCCCCTGGCGGGCGGGTGGTTGGCGGCGGCGTGGTGGACGCGTGTGGCAGTTGTGTGCACGGGTTGCTTGGGCGAGTGAGCAGTGGCTGGCGGTGTTGGCGCGTCGTCGGGGAGGTATGTGTTGCGGCCGCGTCTGCTGCGCGCTGCGTCGTTGTGTCGACTGTGTGTGGGCGTGGGCACGTGTGCTCTGGCGAGGGCGTCGTAAAAAAGTGGGTCGCGGTGTGCGTGCGTAGCCCGTGATGATGTATTGTGCGTCGCGTCGTTGTGTGCGAAACGGATGCCGAGAGGTGTGTGGTGAGTGCGAAGCGCGAATGTGCGGCGTTTGGCGGTTTCGGTGTGTTTTCTGTTTTTGCGGCGTGAGAGTGGGGCTGGCTGGCTGGCTGGCTGGCTGGCTGTTTGTTGTTGGTGTTGCCTTGTGTGTGTAGGTTGATGGCGCGACGCGGAGGGGACGCCGTTTGCTGCGTGCCTTGCCTCGCGTGTGTTGGCGCGCCGTGCATGTGTTTGGGTCGTGGGGGCGGTGTTTTTGTTTGTATTTGGATTTTCATTTTTTGGCGTGTTGTGTCGTGTATGGCAAGGGCGAGAGGAGTAGTGCGGTAGTGTCGTTGCGGCACGGGCGTCTGGTGGGGCTGTGCGTCGTGGCGGGGAAGGTGTGTAGGTTGCGGCGATGCGGCGAGCCCAGCCCGTCGTTTGACGGTGTGCCGGGTGAGTTGCGCTGCGAATCGAGTGTGGCGGGAAGGGAGCTGCGTGGCGCCTGCGTCCGTTGGCAGCAGGGGCTGTGCCTTTTGAGAGTTTGTTTGATTTCGGGACGACGACGACGACGACTGGTTGGTTGGTGGGTGGGGTGGCGTGCACGTTTGTCGTACTGGGCGAGTCGATTGCCTGCCGGCTGGCGAAAGGTGCGCCGCCGCCCGTCTCTCGCGCTCTGTGTTGTTTTTTTTTTTTTTCTGTGTGTGTCGGCTGCGTTTTTGTTTGCGGTGCGCGCGAAGACGGTGGTGCCGAAAGTGTGCCGGCGTGGCGTTGCGACCGCGACGAGCCGCGGGCGCGCCATTTGGCTGGTGTTGCGTGAAGAGCGGCTGTGTACGGGTAGTGGCTGTAGCCGTACGTGTACGTGCACGTGCATCCGGCCCGGCCGCCAGCCCAGCCCAGCCCAGCCCAGCCCAGCCCAGCCCAGCCCAGCCCAGCCGAGTCGGGTGAGCGGAGGCCGACACGTGGTGGTGCTGTGCTCTCTCGGCTCGGGGGGGTTTGTGTGTGTGTGTGTGTGTGTGCGTGCGTGCGTGTGTGTCTCGTTCGCTCTCCGGAATCTGCTCGTTCTGCTGATCCCCGCCTGTCGGCGTCGTTTATTTTTACTTATTTATTTTTTACCTGTTGTTTGTTTTTCGACGTCGTCTTGCAGTTTTGTCCTTTGCGGCGTGCCGACGACCCGCCGCGCGACCTTATGAAACCCCAAAGCGTGGCGTGGCGTGGCGTGGCGTGGCCGAGCCGCAGCAGCTAAGGGGGTGCGGCCGCCTCGACGCCTTAACCTCCTAAACTTCTTTAAGCCGTTAACGCAGCCACCTAAACTAACGTAACCTAACGTAAGCCCTTAGGCCAACCCCCAAGTCGCCTTAACCTAACGTACGTGACCGCAACCTTAGCTTAACGCCTACGTTAAGACGTGACGTCACGTCAACGCTTAACCTAACCCTGACGCCTTCTTAGCCTAACCTGACGTAACCTAAGGTAAGGTAACCGTTGAAAGAAAGAAACCACCTTTGTTTTGACGTTGAGGCGTGTAAGGTCGGCTGTGAGGGCAGATTCGGTGTGTCTGTAGTTGGGGCTGGCTGGTAATTTATTTTGTTTGTTTGTTTATCGTTGTCTTGTTTTCGCCTGTGGCGGGGGGGTTGGCGCTCCGTCGGCCGGTGCCATGTTGCGCAGGCGGCGATCGTAAAAAAGTAGAAAAAAAAAAAGAAAAAAGAAAAAAAAAATGTGTTGGAAGGGCTGTGGGTGTTGGCGGGCGAGGCGAGAGGAGGAGGACGGCCCGCGGCCGTGGCCCGACGGCTGCGGGCCGATCGGGAAAACGGCGGAAGGCGATGGGGCGGCGGAGGTGCGTTTGTGCACGGCCGTCATCGCCGCACGACTCGGCTCGTGTGGCTGTGGCGCCGGCCGCGGTGGCCGGGCTGCCGCGGCGACGGTGTGGGAGTTTTGACGAAGGTTTGGCCATTGTGGCGGGTCGTCGGCTGGGGCTGTGGGGGCGGCATTTGGGCGGGGGCGGCGATTCTCGGCGGGCCGACCCAGGCTGTGGCGCGCGGTGGCTGCAGTTTGGCCGTGGTTTGCGGCGCCGCCGCGGCGACTGGTTGGCGACCGTGGTGTCGGTGTGTGTAGCCCCATCCTCGGTGGTTTGAATGGCGCGGGTGGTTGCGGCGCAGGTTGGGGGCTGCTCCGCGCAGGCTGTCGGACGTTGGGCGGTAGCAAGCGCGGGAGGCGCGGCGCGGCGGCGCGGCGGCGCGCCGAGTGGCGGCCGCTCTCTCGGCCGTCCGCGCCCGCCCGCGACACTGGCTGGGCCAGGCGCGTGCGCGGCTATTCTCTGCTGCGCGCCCCTCGCTGTTGTGCGTCGTCGAAGGAGAGAAGGAAGCGAAAGCAAGGGGAAAAAAGAAAAGAGAACAGGCAAAAGATGGCAGACCAGGCGGCTACGAACGAGACTGCCGCGGCACCCGCCGCCACCGGCACTACGAAGAAGGCCAAGTCTGCGTCGTCTGCGAAGAAGCCGCGCGCCAAGCCTGCGCACCCGCGCACCTCTGAGATGGTGACGGCCGCCATCAAGAGTCTGAAGGAGCGCGGCGGGTCGTCGCTGCAGGCGATCAAGAAGTACATTGCCGCGCACTACAAGCTGGACGCGGAGAAGCTGGCGCCCTTTATCAAGAAGTACCTCAAGTCGGCCGTCGTGGCTGGCGAGCTGGTGCAGACGAAGGGGAAGGGCGCGTCGGGCTCTTTCAAGCTTGCCGGCGCCGGCGGCGGGGCGGCCGAGGGCGGCAAGGCTCGTGGTGGCGGCGGTGGTGCGAAGAAGAAGCGCGCCGCTCCGGCCAGCAAGGAGAAGAAGGGGGCCCGTGCGGCCGGCGCAAAGAAGGCTGGCGGCGTGAAGGCGGCGACCGGTCGGAAGGCGGGCGCCGCCAAGAAGGCGTCTGCGGCGTCGGCCGCTCCCGCGGGTGCGAAGAAGGCGGCTGCGGCCAAGCCGGCCAAGGCCAAGTCGCCGTCGAAGGCGAAGAAGGCCGCCAAGGTTCCGACGAAGAAGCCGAAGGCGCCGCGCCCGAAGAAGGCGACGGCGACGCCGTCTAAGGCGAAGGCTTCGCCCAAGAAGAAGAAGTAAAAAGGGCAGGGAAGGGTTGGCGGTTGACACCGTCGCCTGGTGGCCGGCGCGCAACCAGAGGCTGTCGCGCGGTCCCGGACAAAAACAAAAACGGCCCTTCTCAGGGCCATCAAAGCACGTCGGGAAGGTGTTGATTGTCGTGTCGTGTCGTGGTCGGTCGGTTGCCTTGTTGTCTGTCTGTCTTGCTTGCTGGCGTTTGTTTGTTTCATGTGTGGATGGTGGTTGGATTGTGGGGTCGTTGGCGGGCGTGGGCGGCGGCGCCGCGGTTGGTGTTACATAAAGTGTATTTTACTTTTATTATTTCTACCTATTTATTTTGCGCCGCGTTTGTTTGTTTGTCTTGGTGGTGGTTTTGGAATAGTCTTTTTTGGCTTTGCTTTCCGGGCGTCACGTTTTGTGCCGTGGCCTGTGTGGGTGGCGCTATTGACGCTTGCGACTTGGCTCGGCCGGTGCGGTGCTTTTTTTTTTCTTTTGGAAACGGCGGCGCCGGGCCGGGCCGGGGGTGGGACGACTGGACTGGAGAGTGAGTGGGGAACTAGTCGTTGCGACCGACAAAGTTTTGCTCGCGACGGAGAGACGTTAGTGGCCCTGAAAAGGGCCGTTTTGTTTGTTTGGCGGTGTGCGGGTTTAGGCGCGCTCGCCGCGGATGCGGCGCGCGAGCTGGATGTCCTTGGGCATGATGGTGACTCGCTTGGCGTGGATTGCGCACAGGTTGGTGTCTTCGAAGAGGCCGACGAGGTAGGCCTCGCTGGCCTCCTGCAGGGCCATGACTGCGGAGCTCTGGAAGCGCAGGTCGGTCTTGAAGTCCTGGGCGATCTCGCGCACTAGGCGCTGGAATGGCAGCTTGCGGATGAGCAGCTCTGTGCTCTTCTGGTAGCGCCTGATTTCTCGCAGGGCGACGGTGCCCGGCCTGTAGCGGTGGGGCTTCTTGACGCCGCCGGTGGCGGGCGCGCTCTTCCTCGCCGCCTTGGTGGCGAGCTGTTTGCGCGGCGCCTTTCCGCCGGTGGACTTGCGGGCCGTTTGCTTTGTCCGGGCCATGGCTACTGCGGATGCGGATGCGGATGCGGATGCGGCGTGGAGGATATGCGTGCGCGACGGCGTCCGGTGCTGCCTTGACAACGGGCCCGCGCGCCCCGGGTGCTGCGCTTATATGCCCTCGGTGCGCGGTGGTGGGGGGAGGGGAGGGCGGGCCGCGGGGCCCCAGAGTCTATATAGGGGGGCGGCGCGCGCGCTGGGCGCCACAACCGTAGCCGACTCGCTAGCGCCGGGTGAGGAGCTTGCCTTGCTTTCTGTTTTTTATATTATTGTGGTTGAGACGCTTGAAGAAGAAGAATGACAGGCCGCGGCAAGGGAGGAAAGGGGCTCGGCAAGGGTGGCGCCAAGCGGCACCGCAAGGTGTTGCGCGACAACATCCAGGGCATCACGAAGCCCGCGATCCGCCGCCTGGCGCGCAGGGGCGGCGTGAAGCGCATCTCTGGTCTGATCTACGAGGAGACGCGCGGAGTGCTGAAGGTGTTCCTGGAGAACGTGATCCGCGACGCGGTGACGTACACTGAGCACGCCAAGCGCAAGACTGTGACGGCCATGGACGTGGTGTACGCCCTGAAGAGGCAGGGGCGCACCCTGTACGGTTTCGGCGGTTAGGCGGTGTGAGACCGAAGGAAGGAAAGAGAGATAGATTGAAAAACGGCCCTTTTCAGGGCCACCACAGTGTTCGGAAGTTGAAAAGTGCGAAAGAGTCTGTGTTGCTGGTTTTTCTTTTCCTTTTTAGTCTACTTGGCCTTTTAGTTTTGTTTGGAGTTTTTTTTGACGTGGTGTGCGGTGCGGTTGGGAGGGAAGGAAGCGTGCCCTTGCGTTGTGTGAGCTCCTTCCTTCCTTCCTTCCCCTCCCTCTTTGCTTGTATGCTTCTTGTCGGTGGATGGGCTGTGTGTTGCGGCGCGGCTGAGCGCCGAGGGGTTATTTTTGAGGTGTGTTGTTGTGCGCCACGTGTGCTGGTTAATGGTCGCGAGACTGTGCGTGCGTGGAGTTGAGTGGAGGAGGTGGCCAAGTACGTGTGTACAAGATGGCGGCGCCTGTGTGTGTAAGAAGGAAAAAAAAACCGTACACAGAGAGAGAGAGAGAGAGAGAGAGAGAGAGAGAGAGAGAGAAAAGTGGTGCGACGAACGACTGGAATTCTGCTTTGGACGTAGGTTTGTGTGGTGGCCCTGAAAAGGGCCGATTGTGTTTTGTTTTTTGAGCCGAGGCGGCAAATGGCGCGCTGCGTGCCAAGGGAGCACGCGGCGGTTGCCGATTGCGCTGTCTCTCTTTTAGGCCTTCTTCTCGGTCTTCTTTGGCAGCAGGACGGCCTGGATGTTGGGCAGGACACCTCCCTGTGCGATGGTGACGCCCGACAAGAGCTTGTTGAGCTCCTCGTCGTTGCGTATGGCGAGCTGCAGGTGGCGCGGGATGATGCGCGTCTTCTTGTTGTCGCGGGCCGCGTTTCCGGCCAGCTCGAGCACCTCAGCCGCGAGGTACTCCATGACGGCGGCGAGGTAGACGGGCGCCCCGGCGCCGACGCGCTCGGCGTAGTTTCCCTTGCGCAGGAGGCGGTGGATTCTGCCGACCGGGAACTGGAGCCCAGCCCTGCTTGAGCGGGACTTTGACTTGCCCTTGACTTTGCCTCCCTTTCCGCGTCCGGACATGGCGATGGGCTAGTTTGGAAAGAAGCGAGAAAGAAAAAGCACAACGCCCCAAACGGTGCGAGCCGCAGCGAGTCGAGCAGCGGAGTGCGTGCCGGCGCCGGCGGGGTGGGGGTCCTTTATGGGCTCGGGTGCGGCGGCCGGTTGCGCGCGCGCCCCATTGGTCGGCGGCCGCAGCAGGGCGAGCTGGTAAAGGTGCGGCGGCGGCGTGCGGCGGGTGCCACTGTGTGGGGAGACGCTGACTGGAGCGGAGCGCCTGACTGACTGACTGACTGCGCGTGCCTGCCTGCCTGCCTGCCTGCCTGCCTGTTTGTTCGTGATGCCGCCCAAGACTAGCGGGAAAGCCGCCAAGAAGGCTGGCAAGGCGCAGAAGAACATTTCGAAGGGCGACAAGAAGAAGAAGCGCAAGAGGAAGGAGAGCTATGCCATCTACATCTACAAGGTGCTGAAGCAGGTGCACCCTGACACGGGCATCTCTTCGAAGGCGATGAGCATCATGAACAGCTTCGTGAACGACATTTTCGAGCGCATTGCGGCCGAGGCTTCTCGCCTGGCGCACTACAACAAGCGCTCGACCATCACGTCCCGCGAGATCCAGACCGCTGTGCGGCTCTTGCTGCCTGGCGAGCTGGCCAAGCACGCGGTGAGCGAGGGCACGAAGGCGGTGACCAAGTACACGAGCTCCAAGTAAGGAGGTGGCTCTTGGAAATAGGAGGCTCGTCCGCGGCGCGGCGAAGAAAAGAAAAAACGGCCCTTTTCAGGGCCACCAAAATGCCTTTGCGGGAAGGGCGGAATTGTTGTTGTTGTTGTTGTTGTTGTTGTGAGCGGGTGGACGGGCGGCACAGCTGTAGCTGTAGCTTGTGGTGTGGTGTGGTGCGGCGCCGGCGCCTTTGGTTTTGGTGTGACGTTGGGATACGCACTTTAGGCCACAGCCGGGTCGTGGGCGTGGGTGTTTCGAGACGTGTTGGTGTTAGGGGGGCGGATCGCTGGAGTTGGCTTGTTTGATATATATATTTTTTTTTTTTTTTTTGTCCCCTTTGTATGGTATGGCCGGAGGTGTGGAACGGAAAGCAAACCGCGATTGTCGGATGTCACACCGTTGGTGGCGAGGGTGAGAAACACGTTGCCGCCTACAGCTGCTTCTACGCCGAGCGGGTGGGTTAAGTTAGTAGTTGGTTGGTTGGGCGACGTAAAAGTGGAGCGTGGAGGTGTGTGTGAACGTGAGGAGACACGCATTGCATTGTATTTGTACGCGCGAGGTGAGTTAGGAGACCACGCGCCACGACGTACGGTGCCCTCTTTCGACCTGACGTCTGACGTCTGGAGGCGGTGTCGTCATTCTGGATGTACGTGTATTTTCCGCTCAGTTGAGTGAGGTGACGCGAGACGACGGCGTCGGTGGTGTTTTTGTTTTGTTGTTGGCGCCCCGGGGATGAAGAGGGGCACCCGACGGTAACGAGAGGTTGCACTTTGTGATCGGTCGAATGTCCGGGGAGCGAGGAATAGGGTGGGGGGTTGAAAAGAAACGCCAGTGTAGGGCAACGGGACGGTGAACGTTCCCGTGGTGTCGGAGGTGTGCAGTGGGGGGGAGGAAAAAAAAAAAGCGCGTAACGGCGCGGCTGCCGTGGTGGAAACGTTCTCTCCAACTGTGGTGGTGTCCCCTGTGTGTTTTGTTGTTCTCTATATCGTGTGTCCCCTCGCACAAGACGCTCTCTGGGCGGGTTTGATTCATTCATTTTTGCATAGTCACGTAGCGTAGAATGGAATGCGCAAGAGTTGAGTGAGACTGGCGACGGTATATGGTCTGAGCAGCGTCAGCTGCACTGCACTCCCCGGAAAAGAATCTTGGATGCCGTGCTAACTGAAATTTGGTGGACGGGGTTCTCAAGGCTGTTTTGCTATTTTCTTGTTTGTTTGTCTCTAGTTAAGATGGTGAAATGACGTCGAAGAAGCAGTATTGCAAATACTGTTATGGAAATGCCCTAGTTTGATGAAAGGAAATGTGTGTTGAATATACAGGATGGTAAAGACCAAGTGCGTTGAAAGAAACGTTGTGAAGGAACGAACGTTCCCTGAATTGGTTTCTTTTTGTTCCCGAGTTGTGTACAATGGACGACGGTTGTGCCATATCGCAGCATTGCATCATCCCCAGGTTTGATTTCAATTGAGCGATAAAAAAAGGAAAAAGAGAAGAACAAGAACACTATCGAAATGGTCTATGGTGTGTGACCCACAATTGTTGTCTTTAAATCACTTACCCAACCATGTCGTAAAAATATTTTTTTTTTTTTTTTTTTTTTTTTTTTTTTTTACAGTGGCTGCCGAATGACCTAGATGTAACAGAGAGAGAGAGAAACACATGGCGTGTCAGATGTTTGTTTTCTTTTCCCCCCCCCCCCCCCCTCTCGTCAAGTGGCAAATGCGAACACCGTCAGCTGTAATTGACGATCGACACTAGTATGGCGCGAAAAGGGGGTGCGACCTGTGCAGTTGTGGGTGAAACTTTGGGTGATGGGCTAACACGCGATCTAGTGTGCGTTCATTACCCCTCGGCGGCGGCGGCGGCGGCGGCGGCGGCGCCGCAGCTCCGTCCAGCTCGCGCTCTCGGAAACAACCCTCTCGTAATGCCGCGTCTCCTCCGTCACTGCAATTTTCAAAGGGAAACCTGTGTGGCCGGTGGGGGTGTGTCAACCGTTGGCCCTCAAGCTCCGCCGACAAAAAGTGTTGAGTGTATCCAGTGTGAGAGAGGTTGACGCTTTTCGTGGTGTGTGTGTGTGTGTGTGTGTGTGTGTGTGTGGCAATGTTTTGAAAAGTTTGCAACGTACGTTAAGAAGTGTTGACGCTGAAACTTGCGGGCTGTGTGGCCCTGGTGGTTGGCTGGCTGGAGACGCGGGCGTGTCCAGTCGGTCGGTTGTTGTGGCTGAAAGGTACGTATACGGTTCCGCCGTCCCGTCGGAACTGCGTCTGTCTGGAAGGTATGACGTGACGTGCAGTTTTTATTAGGTCAGCCCTTGTTGTGTATTGTTCCATTTGTTGCTCACTCGTCACCCGTATTTGGTGTGGCGATGTATGTGGACGTACTGCTGGATCAGTGTCAGGGTTTCCGTGGGAGGTGTTGGTTGGGTTGGATTTGCCTGACACGGCTGAGTCCGCAATTGGCCTGCCGTTCGTTGATGCGATATGTGGGTTCTGAGGAAGAATGTGTACGAGATAGTTGCCCCTGCCCTGCCCTTTCTTTCGCGTTCGTGTGTGCCCCCCTTGTTGTGTAGTGTGGGTTGAACATGGTTCTTTACCGAGTGGGGGGAATGGGATGGACGGATCCGTTGCTGTTGCTGTCACCGTCAAGACAACGCACGCACGCACGCACGCACCCCTGTCCTACGAGAAGGTGTGTCAACCGGGGTTTCGGTAGTCGTGTGTGTAGGGGACGGGGAGAAGCAAAGTGGAGAGTGCGGCACGGGCAGAGAGTGGAATTGGGGCGCGTTGATGTTGGGAAACATGCCCCAAGGGTTGCGGGATGATGTGGCGGTGAGAGCGGGGGGCGGGGAGAAAAGAAAAGCGAAAAAGAACTAAGGAAGAGGAGGAGGCGTGCGTGTGCGCAGTGGCGGGGCCCCAAAGACCTGTCGTGTGGTGTCGGCCGAACGCGAGCGCGAACGCGAACGCGAACGCGTGTGCGGGGCAGCGTCGGCACGGAGAAGCGAGGAGGAGAGAGAGAGAGAGAGCTGGTCTGATGGGTATTTTTTACCCCCTGTACTCGAAGGACCGGATCTGTCCTTGATCCCTGCCTTCTGTCTGATTATGTTGGGTAACAAAATGATGGGATGATAGGGTCTCTTGGGTGTGTGTAGATGTTTGTTTGTTTGAGTGAGTGTTATGGTGTTTGTATTTTATTTTTGTTTATCATGGTATGTTGTAGTTTGTGGTGTTTTGTCGTGATGGGAAATGTCGTTCTTGGGTCGGGTGGATTTTGGTCCCAGATTTCTGATGAGTGGGTGGTTCGAATCCGTGGTTTGGTGGAAAAAAAACAAAAAAAAAAAAAAAAAAAAAACTTTATGGATTTTTCTTTGGATGATTTCCGGGATTTTGATTGAGTATGTTATGGTTTGTGTATATGTCTCGGTTTGTCTGGTACCGGCCGGCATCAGCAGTAATTCTGAAGTATTTGTTCTGCACCCTTTTTTACTCTTGTTATGTTTGGTGTCTGCGGCCATTGACGAGATTTTTCAGAGCCGTAAGTGATGGCTGGTTCCTATGACGGTTTTGAAGATTTTCTTTTTGGCGCGCATATTTATTCTGTTTCCTTTGATGATTGGGTACAGTCTGAATATTGCTGCTGCAGCCTTGTTACAAACGTGTGTAACATGGTCTCTAAATGTCAACCTCTTGTCCAGCTTGATGCCTAGATACTTTATTGTGCCTGACCATGGAAGATTGTTATTTCTGAGGCGTATATGCAGGTTAGGAGGTATTCTTTTTGAATGTGAATCGTATTGTATTGCTTGGGTTTTCTCCGCGTTTATTGTTTTTTTGGTTAGCCCATTTCTGGATGGATTGTAGGTGTTGCTCTATTTTTGTGACTCTATATTGCAGGTTAGAACTGCTGCGGTAGACTGCAGTGTCGTCTGCAAATAGTGACAAGTGTCCTCCCAGCTGTTTGTTTGTGTATATTGAGTAGAGAATGGGCCCCAGCACTGAGCCTTGCGGGACTCCAGCCTCTATGGATCTAGTGTTACTTGCCGCTCCTGGTACATGGACATAGAATGCTCTGTTGCGGAGAAAAGAAGCAATAATGTGGATGGGGCAGTTGTACTGGTGGAGCTTGTAGATAAGGCGTTATCCGAATGCTTTTCCAATGTCAAGCAGGACTGCTCCAGTACTGTGTCTAATGTTTCTGGCCTGACATATGTGCTCGACTAGTCTGGTCACCTGGTGGGTGGTGCTGTGTTCTTCGCGGAATCGGAATTGTTGTGGGATGATTATGTTGTTATCCTTTAAGAATTGAATTTCTTCAGTTCAGTTTGAATGAGCTTTCCGAGAACCTTTCCAAGGAAGTTGGCCTATAGTTTTGCGGAAATAATAAGTCCTTGTTTGGCTTTGGTAATGTGATGACTCGGGCCTGTTTCCAAGTAGTTTAGTCTGAAGCAAGCATTATATATTGATGTTAGATAGATAATTGATAGTTGCTGGAGGTAGGTGATGTAGTAGTTGCGGTTTGATGGAATCTGGGCCTGATGCCTTCTTAGGATGTGTGTATGTTTGTGATGTGATAAGATACGGGGTTTCTGCGTTTATTGGATTGTGAAAGATGTTCTAACACGCGATCTAGTGT